>NW_018404374.1:0-123 GCF_002113885.1 Mizuhopecten yessoensis
TAGTCTGTTGTACCATACAACACCTACCCTAATGATTATAGTCTGCTTTACCAGACTATACCTACCCTAATGATTATGGTCTGTTGTACCAGACTATACCTACCCTAATGATTATAGTCTGTT
>NW_018404374.1:1826-2895 GCF_002113885.1 Mizuhopecten yessoensis
TGGCCCCTGTACCTGTTGAATCGCTGTATTTCGTGGGCACCAAACAGTCTTTCCTGTCTCAGCAATGACAGCTGCTTCAGTCTTTGCCAGGCCTCGTTTATTTCCTGTCAATCATATCAATGTAACATTAGTCATTGCCAGGCCTCGTTTATTTCCTGTCAATCATTTCAATGTAACATTAGTCTTTGCCAGGCCTCATTTATTTCCTTTCAATCATATCAATGTAACATTAAATTTATTTCAACACTTTCATGTATTATTTTTAAAGTATTAATCGATGGTTCTATATTATCAAAGCAATAGATATTTATCTTTATCCTTTTTTACCTTTGAGGTGTCGTTTTGATTGAGATACTAACCTGCTGACGGGCCCTGATAGTTGTCTCCTCTGGGTGTTCGTCTGCAACGAGTTGTTCTGCCAGGCTGTTCACCTCGGTCACTTTATCTTCATGATTTTGTAGATCCTGATAAATAAACAATTTAATCTTATCTGATGTTCATATTGATTTAAATCTCACTTAATATTCACATATATCTTTAATTTATCCACAGTCTGTTTTATTCCATAATCATTGAAACCAAGTATCAATACAGCAACACAATTTTTTCACATACAAATGCTTCTATTATTTCTCTTTCATGGATACAGACCTATTTTAATAAATATGGTAAACTGCTTTTTACAAACATTTGGAGCATAAAGACATTGGTTTATACCTTCTGAAATTCGTCAAACTTCTTCTGAAGAACCTCCACATGTTCGAGATCTTGTCCAAATTCCTCCGAGGATACGAAAGCCTCCTTATCACTGATCCAGAACATCACTTCGTTACACTCCCGCATAAACTGGACAAGTCGGAGCGCCTGCTTTAGCTTCAGGCCTTTCTCGGAAAGCTTGGACATCAGAAGGGCCCATAGTCGGTGGAGCTCATCCAGACGAGCCTACAATATTAATTCAGGATATTGTCAGTACTAATTTAGGCCTTTTTGAATTAGGGCTACCGTATATATATACAAATATACCGGTAAAGAACATACTGTACCATACAACATCTACCCTAATGATTAT
>NW_018404374.1:3287-3863 GCF_002113885.1 Mizuhopecten yessoensis
AATACCCTAATGATTATAGTCTATTGTACCATACAACAAATACCCTAATGATTATAGTCTGTTGTACCATACAACACCTACCCTAATAATTATCGTCTGTTGTACCATACAACACCTTCCCTAATGATTATAGTCTGTTGTACCATACAACATCTACCCTAATGATTGTAGTCTGTTGTACCATACAACACCTAACCTGATGATTATAGTCTGTTGAACCAGACAACACCTAACCTGATGATTATAGTCTGTTGTACCATACAACAAATACCCTAATGATTATAGTCTGTTGTACCATACAACAAATACCCTAATAATTATAGTCTGTTGTACCATACAACACCTACCATGTTGATTATAGTCTGTTGTACCNCTACCCTAATGATTATAGTCTGTTGTACCATACAACATCTACCCTAATGATTATAGTCTGTTGTACCATACAACACCTACCCTAATGATTATCGTCTGTTGTACCATACAACATCTACCCTAATGATTATCGTCTGTTGTACCATACAACTCCTACCATAATGATTATAGTCTGTTGTACCAGACTATACCTACCCTGTTGAT
>NW_018404374.1:8417-8870 GCF_002113885.1 Mizuhopecten yessoensis
ATATAAAACACAGCTACCAATCTCTCTACAACTACTATATATGTACAAGATTAAAGACAATGATCTGTGCAGCTACTCCTCAGAGTCTTTGATGTGTATATATATACAAACATAGAAAACTATCATCCTCTCTAGGTACACTTAATACATTTGGGAATGGGAGATTCAGTACTGGTGTCAAACAGTATCACTGAAAGAATTTTAATACTTATTAATATCCAAATATCATTTGAAGGAGTTTGGAATCCAGCATTAACTTCAGGACTAAGATATAAAAGCTATTTAACATTTTAAGATTTTGTTTTAATACATGTATCTCACAGTTCTCCATATTCATTCTAAGCACTCTCTCATAGATGGAATGACTATATTGTATTGAATTAGGATTCCTATGCCAACTGTAATCACATTTTTATGTCTACACACAGTCATGAACTCATATTACACATTTCT
>NW_018404375.1:0-123 GCF_002113885.1 Mizuhopecten yessoensis
AGTTTATATAACACAGCGACCATACTAAACACTGTTTATATAACACAGGGACCATACTACACACATTTTATATACCACAGGGACCATACTACACGCAGTTTATATAACACATGGGACATACAA
>NW_018404375.1:4857-5286 GCF_002113885.1 Mizuhopecten yessoensis
TCACACGGAACATACACCACACAGTTTATATAACACAGGGACAATACTACACACATTGTATATGTCATAGGGANTATATGTCATAGGGACCATACTACATACAGTTTATATAACACAGGGACCAAACTACACACAGTTTATATAACTCAGGAACCATATACTACTCACAGTTTATATAACACAAGGGCCATACAACACACAGTTTATATAACACAAGGACCATATATACTACACACAGTTTATATACCACAGGGACCATACTACACACAGTTTATATAACACAGGGACCATATACTACTCACAGTTTATAAAACACAGAGACCATACTACACACATTTTATATGTCATAGGGACCATACTACATACAGTTTATATAACACATGAACCATACTACACACAGTTTATATAACAAAGGGACCATACTACACA
>NW_018404376.1:0-123 GCF_002113885.1 Mizuhopecten yessoensis
AAGGTTGTTTGTTACACTCTGTAGTTACAGTGACATTTAAGGGTGCGGTTACACTCTGTAATTACTGTGACATTTAGGGGTGTATGTTACACCATGTAATTACTGTGACATTTAAGGTGTATG
>NW_018404376.1:5066-5182 GCF_002113885.1 Mizuhopecten yessoensis
ACACTCTGTACTTATTGTGACATTATAGGGTGTATGTAATACCCTGTAATTATTGTGACATTAAGGGTGTATGTTACACCCTGTAATTACTCTGACATTTACAGGTGTTTGTTACA
>NW_018404377.1:0-123 GCF_002113885.1 Mizuhopecten yessoensis
AGTCATGTCATGTAGGGTCACGTTTAGATGTATTACCCTGAGATCTTAAGTAATGTCATGTAGGGTCACATTTAGATTTATTACCCTGAGATCATAAGTCATGTCATATAGGGTCACATTTAG
>NW_018404377.1:2359-3167 GCF_002113885.1 Mizuhopecten yessoensis
TTATTAGCCTGAGATCATAAGTTATGTCATGTAGGGTCACATTTAGATGTATTACCCTGTGATCATAAGTCATGTCATGTAGGGTCACATTTAGATGTCTTAGCCTGTGATGATAAGTCATGTCATGTAGGGTCACATTTAGATGTATTACCCTGTTATCATAAGTCATGTCATGTAGGGTCACATTTAGATGTATTACCCTGTGATCATAAGTCATGTCATGTAGGGTCACATTTAGATGTATTAGCCTGTGATCATAAGTCATGTCATGTAGGGTCACATTTAGATGTNCATGTCATGTAGGGTCACATTTAGATGTATTACCCTGTGATCATGAGTCATGTCATGTAGGGTCACATTTAGATGTATTACCCTATGATCATGTGTCCAGTCATGTAGGGTCACATTTAGATGTATTACCCTGTGATCATATGTCTGATCATGTAGGATCATGTTTAGATGTATTACCTTGCGATCATGTGTCTGATCATGTAGGGTCACATTTAGATGTATTAACATGAGATCATAAGTCTGGCCATGTAGGGTCACATTAAGATATATTAGCCTGTGATCATAAGTCATGTAGGGTCACATTTAGATATATTACCCTGTGATCATATGTCTGATCATGTAGGGTCACATTTAGATGTATTACCATATGATCATAAGTCTGGCCATGTAGGGTCACATTTAGATGTATTACCCTGAGATCATATGTCTGATCATGTAGGATCATGTTTAGATGTATTACCCTGCGATCATTTGTCTGATCATGTAGGGTCACATTTAGATGTATTACCCTATGATC
>NW_018404378.1:0-123 GCF_002113885.1 Mizuhopecten yessoensis
TAAATGTTCGACCACTCCACCTGCTGTATGTGACCACACACAAAAAACAGCTATGGAACAAACGTTATATTTTGTTTGTCATATGCTTACTCAGAATATGAGTGTTTTTGCATATTTGATAAC
>NW_018404378.1:2766-4936 GCF_002113885.1 Mizuhopecten yessoensis
AGGATGGACGCATTACATTACGGGATTGATCATTTTTTTTACAGTTTAATAAGAAATGGGAAGAGTCTTCCGAGTCATTTCCGCAGTCGCAAGTAGAGTTTTCTCGTATGTGAGCTTTATAAAGGTTGTAATTTAAAGAGTTACTGCGGTTTCGTAATTGACAATGTATAATATTAACTTTTCTAGACCCATATTCAAGAAAGCATTTAGAGTCTGAAGTACTTGGTATGAAGGATGATTTTGTGACTTGCATGGGTTTTGAAAGTTATTCCTGTTTCTAAGATTATAGCTTGAGAAGTTTGACACAATAGGTGATAGAAGAGATTTTAGAAATGGTGGGCATTATCATGATAAATGTTATAAAACATTGATTATTTTNTTGATTTCCATCCGAGCTCTCTGTAAATTTTGTTTTTTTTGTTTTTGTAAAAATAGTTAACCAGTTATTATTCGACCTGCTGCATACTGCATGTTCTCTAATATATTCGAAAATGTGATATTACAATTGTCCCATACTTCGCAGGCATCTTCAAATAGTGGTCTTATAAAAACAAGGTATATTTTTTAATTTGTTTTCTTCTATTTAGGATGTATTTTAAATTCCTTAAAGTTACAATGTACTTTGTAGTGTTTGTTAATATATGTTCAATGTGAGAGTTCCATGTGCCGTTGTTACTAATAATGACCCCTAGGTGTTTGTGGTTTTTAACAATAGGGATAGGCGTGTTGTCGAAAAGAAATTGTGGGTTATATTTGCGTTAGAAATTAAGGAGTATTTCGGTTTTATTTGGGTTGAAATTCATAAACCATTTGTTTGACCAAAGGTTTAATTGTTCCATGTCATAGTTAATTACTTGTTTTATATCGTGTAACTTTTTAGAAGAGTGTGCTAATGCGGTGTCGTCAGCAAAAAGTCTAGTAATTGATAATAGTGTATTTGAAATATCGTTGATGTATAGAAGAAAAGAAGTGGCCCTAACACTGAACGTTGAGAAACTCCAGTTTTGATAGATACTTCAGAAGATAAAGCATTTTTTAGTACGACTAACTGGCGTCTGTTATTGAAGTAGTTTTTTTTATCCAATCTAAAAGTTTACCTTTTATCCAGTATTTTTCTAATTTAATTAATAGACCTTTATGCCAGACTCGGTCGAAAGCTTTAGAAAAGTCACAAAAAACAAGAGCAGTATATTCACGATTCTCCAGTGATGTAAGTATACTATTATAGAGTTGGATGAGTTGTAGAGTGATTTGGTAAGAAGTCAGACTGTAAAGTACATAGAAGTTTGTTGCTGAAGAAATGGTTATAGATGAGCTTATGAATTATTCGTTCGAAAAGTTTGCCAATGCAGCGAAGTAAAGAAATGGGTCTGTAGTTATTTGCCAATTCAGATTGCCCTTTTTTGAAGTTTTATTAAGCTGATGGAACCCAAAATCTCTACGGCAATAGTGTAACGTGTTCCTCCCTAGAAAGCGCACAGTACTCTGCTGGTGATGTACTGTAAATGTTCGACCACTCCACCTGCTGTATGTGACCACACACAAAAGACAGCTGTGGAACAAACGTTATATTTTGTTTGTCATATGTTTACTCAGAATATGAGTGTTTTTGCATATTTGATAACTTCTGACCACTCCTGATACCACTTCCGGTCACCCGTGTGATAAGTTTCTCGTAATGCTTAGTCAAAAGTATGAAAAACACAAACACTCGCAGAAAAACGGAGTCGGACGTCGGAGTTGAACATAAAGTTTATATGACATTTTGATATCATATCCCTTATCAGCCCTCGGGCCGATATTGGGACTCTCGGGCTGATTAGGGATATGATATCAAAATGGTCATATAATAACCTCTAATTATTACATACATTGTCTAACAAAAATATTCAGAAAGCTATTCATGTGGCTTATTTTCATAAATAAAAAGTCAGTAATATTTGTGTAGACAGTATAATCTCAAATGTTTTATTCAAAGCAAACACTTTTTTTAAACGGTATTGTAGCCGTTACTCCAAAATGATGTTAAATGTTCTAGTGATACAGTTTCACCGGTCCCAAACGTTGGAATGACGACAACACAAACATTCTTGTTAAGGACGAAGGTCCGTCCTCCAGTTAGGCCTCATTTCTTGCAGGAGCAACCAGCTTGACATTTACATGATGATGG
>NW_018404378.1:5924-5998 GCF_002113885.1 Mizuhopecten yessoensis
TCATTAGTCAAACTATAACTTCAGATCGAGAGTATAAATAGGTTTCAACGTATATCCTTAAATATTTCACAATA
>NW_018404378.1:9213-9935 GCF_002113885.1 Mizuhopecten yessoensis
ATAAGTTGTACCATTTTAACCAGATAGCTTAGCAAATGTACAACTGTTGTTAATATGCACGCCCTTACATGAGTTAATCAGCGTGGACATTTCAGATATATCATTGTCTACACTAGTGAATTAGTCAACAATTATAAAACGCGAGACTATATAGCTAGTGGTCTTTGGTGTCGCACTGATTTTAACCTATCCGTTTGTTTAGCAACTTAGTGATGCCATGAGTAACTCTTTAATTAAACAGCAACGATGTTATGGTGTTATTTGTTCTTTTGTACGACAAACTATTACATGAAGTACTGTACAGTAGGTTCAATGTCTGAAGACTAGATATTGTGCGTCCCTCCATTTATTTTTTGACGGTGGACCTATCGTATCCCCCTTGCGGGCGGGACGCCAAATAAGGTAATAATAAACAAGCCCCCTGTGGATTCATCATTTGTCATCACCAGGTTGCCCCTATAATAATACCATCTGACTTCTAAAACACGCTGTTGATAGAGAATTTGAACCGAAACTTTAACTTTCTTTCCAGTACACAAAAAAAAAAAGTCTTTGGGCCATACTCAAAATATGTTTTTTCTTTTTTTTAATTAAACATAAAAACAATCCTCAGAACAAGGGAAATCGCTTCTGAGACGTTCTAGAAAAAACACCCCCTCCCGTACCCTCCCCTTCCGCGCGCTACGCGCTCTGGGTGCTGCCTTCGGCAGCACACCGTTGAC
>NW_018404378.1:10509-34064 GCF_002113885.1 Mizuhopecten yessoensis
CGATATAAAATATGTGAAACTAATAAGACTTCCGGAGTCACATCTAGCCAATTATACCGGTGCGTCACTGTTAGGGTCGTGTGCAAAATATTTTTCACAAGTGCGATGCAAAGCACTGTTAGATTTGGCCAGGTATGAAATCATCATATTGGTAATATTTTCACATGTTTTGATCCTAACAAAATAGAGTATTGGATGTTGCTTAGTGACCTTTCAGTCAAAACAGCACAAAACATGGCACCTTCTACATGAAAGTCAATATGTTTATTGTAAGCAGTCAAAGGTGTGGCTGTAAGCCTAGTGAGCGTATACATAGGGAGCGTCGACGTCCATGATAATAGAATCAGCCGCAACAGTCTACAAACACAACTACGTATATCTATGTACAGATACACCGAAGGGCCATTTTCTTCCTCCTCAAAGAGGACATGTAAGAGACCCAAATTGATCTGTTGTCCCATTGGAACACTTGTGATCTTTTTCGTTTCCTGTCTACTTTCACATTAATTCTTTCTTTCTACTTCCCCTTTCCGGTGGTGTCTCCCTAAAGCCACTCCGTCCCCAAGACCATGGCTGGTGCAAGGACGCGTTAAACTCCAAACAAAACAAACACACGACGATAAAAGTTTAAGTCAATATTCACTAAGTGAAAATAGTTAGTTATATGTTTAATACTGATAAACCAAACGTGACGCTTCGTGGATTATGTTTGTAAAGAATGTTCTTGACGAATGTGGATTAACTTATGTGTGGCACATTTGATTTAAACATATTATATTGCATAAGTTATATGAACATTACAAAGGCCCTCTCCACAATAAATTTTACATAAATTGAGAAATAGCATACACAATGATTACCATTTTTGACACATGAGTTCGGTAACGCAAGTGTCTAGGGGATCGCTTATACTACGAAAGTTGCTTAACGTGGAACTACATATTCTACACCCACGCCATCTATGACTATATATGGACTTTCTGTCCTTATATGGTAGCTGATATCTCCTTATATGGATTTCATTCATTCACATTTCATTCATATGCAAATGTCTTTGGCAGCGACTCCTAGCATTTTCATTCATACCGTAGTGACGCCATTTTGTGGTTCGCCAACTTATAGGCAGAGAAAGCATTCGCTAAGATACTTTCTTAAAATTTTAAAAACCTCAGAGGCCATATCTTTCATACGTTTTACATGTAAAAAATCAAGTTTGCGTTTTCTAAGAATATCAATGACTGGGGAAACATAATCATTTTCAATAAAACGAAGTGCTCGTTCCTGAACTTTTTCCATTTTTCGAGTATTTGTCAAAAGTGCCAGGAAAGTGGACAATAGTTAAAATTTGATAGAATAAAAGACTTCAAAATTGTAATATTTCCTTTCTTTGTAAGATTGTTTCCCAGTCTTTTTAAAACAGCAAGTTGTTTAGCAGCATTTCTGCAAAGGCGAGATATATGTACATCAAATTTAAGAAGAAAGTCAATATCCACACCTGAAAGTTTCACACTTCCTTCACAAATAATCTCAAGGCTTTCAATATTAAAAGATTTGATAGTGTTACTATTCTTTTTGACAAAACATATTGCCTGAAATTTCTCTGGAAGGATGAGTTACCACGAGGAATGCGTATTGCGACAATTTCTTCGTGATACGCTTAATTGAACGACGTCATTTAGTCATGACGTCACGAACATGTTGTTCATTTCACTACACCAATGGGAATTATGTGAGAATTGTGATCTGATATCTTTCGATTTTGTTTGGTAAGGTGATACAATGTCAATTCAGAGCAAATGTAAACACATATGTATAGTAACCAGTTAAAACCTTCTTGATTTTAAAACATATTCCAGGACACATGACGTGACGTGATTATATTGTTGAAGTGACGTCATACCATTGTTATAAATAGGGGAATCCCCTCGTCTCAACCCTAGGGTGAGACAAGGATTGAACAGGAGACTCGGGGCTTTGCCGAGGGTCTTTTGCTCAATATTTTATCCCGAGGGATATCTCGGGTCTAGTATGAAAGAAAAAGACAGTTGTATCCTGTTGAGGAAATAACCAATAAAAAGAAAGAAAGTAAGACTTGGATATGTGACTTCGTGTGAATTATTATTGCCCTGTCCATCCGTACTGTTTGGCATACACATCTGTGTTAACCGTCCGTTTATCAAAATAGTCCTCTCTTGATCGGTTAAACAAGAGTTCCTCCAAACAGTCCATCACATAGGGCTGATAGTATCTGTAGAATTTGTTGACGAACAGTTCCGGACGAGTGATGATTAAGGGAAGGTCTCGTACTCCGAATATACATATACCGTGTACGATCTTACCATAACAAGCATAGTCCGCCTTGTATTTATCGGTATTGTGAATCCAGTTAACCCAGTTTACAAAACGTCCGAAAAATCTCAGGTGTTGTTCATTCTCTTCTAGATTCCCTGAAATAGAATTCAATTATGTCTATATAGTGTATTACATTCTGTATATCAAATAATATTACTAGTTTCCAAGTAACTATAAGGCACGATGCTGGAAATACACAGACAACCAATAGCAGTTTCAATACCAAATGGAAGTACATTCTGAAAGTGCTCAAGTCGAAGAGGAACATTGTCATTGAGATGTGAATAATTTCATTACTTTGCACCGAAATGATATATATAGGGTTATTTATCTGACAGGAAGTCTGAAACTCACTTTACTACTTGATCTGACAAGAAATCAGCATTCCACGTTATGCTATTTTGGCGTTGATAAGGAAATATCATATGATAAGGAAATATCATTATCATTTGATAAGGAACTATCATTTCCCACTAAGCGTTAGATACTCTGTATTGAGATTATTATGTACAATTATGTGGAGGGTTTTAACTAAAATCGTTTCATCAATCAAACTTCCTTGTTGTCCATGTACCTTCAGGAACAGATTTATAAAGTGTTCAAAACTTGTTTCTGAAACCTCCTTCATTGTCAAATTAATCAAAGAAATAAAAATAAAGTTTACACTACACTAAATAATCCCTGATATACTGTGAAACATGAAATGTTTTTGTTATCTTTGGGAGTTTCTATTATCGAACTATTTCCTCGATATCAACTTTCACAGTTTGGTGTTTGTTTTAAACTAGAGTCATAAATCCACTACAAGCGCAGAAGAGTAGGAAGTAAAATTCACGGCGACTCGTTCATGAATTCGAGGATTTAATCAACCACGAAAATCGTAAAAATAACATGCTGCGAAAATATTCAGATGCACTCCATACAAACAAACAGTATATATATATATAAATGGAATACCATAAGTAGCTTTACAGCATTATAACATAGATTTGTGTGTTTTACTACTATCATTTCAATACCCATTGACAAATTTGTACATAAAAAAGCAAGAAAAATACCACATTGGAAACAACATCGTTATCCCAGTTCCAAATCTATGAAACAAGGACAAGCTATAAACAACAGACCAACACAGAGACCATTGAAACAAGGGCAACTATAAACAACAGACCAACACAGAGNACCATTGAAACAAGGGCAAGCTATAAACAACAGACCAACACAGAGACCATTGAAACAAGGGCAAGCTATAAACTACAGACAACACAGAGACCATTGAAACAAGGGCAAGCTATAAACAACAGACCAACACAGAGACCATTGAACCAAGGGCAAGCTATAAACTACAGACAACACAGACACCATTGAAACAAGGGCAAGCTATAAACAACAGACAACACAGACACCAATGAAACAAGGGCAAGCTATCAACAACAGACCAACACAGACACCATTGAAACAAGGGCAAGCTATAAACTACAGACAACACAGACACCATTGAAACAAGGGCAAGCTATAAACAACAGACCAACACAGAGACCATTGAAACAAGGACAAGCTATAAACTACAGACAACACAGAGACCATTGAAACAAGGGCAACTATAAACAACAGACCAACACAGAGACCAATGAAACAAGGGCAAGCCATACCCAACAGACCAACACAGAGACCATTGAAACAAGGACAAGCTATAAACAACAGACCAACACAGAGACCAATGAAACAAGGGCAAGCCATACACAACAGACCAACACAGAGACCATTGAAAAACCCTAAGGAATATCAGACCTGGTGTTCCGGGAGGATAAGCGTCTTATGATTCATTGAGGATACCCGGAATGTAACTCTACAGGAAAGGTATCTTTGAAAATGGCTCTCGATTCATTTTATCTTTTCTACACTCTTGGAATACGTCAGGACACCTTGATACAAGTCGACTAGAATGATGTCTTGATTTCTGAACACGGGAATCGTAACTTTAAATAAACACATGAATCGCAACGTTAAATAAACAGACAGTCAAGATGGGTGTAGCGTCTCTGTAACTTCCAAATGATACCTATCAGTCTAGCGATGAATGGTCAGTACTTTATACTAGAAACCAATGTAACAGCTCAACGCGAGCTTTCGATAGTGTCATTGCATATTCCTAGGGTGCAGAATATATACGTTTACTTATCGAAAACGGAACCGGTGGTCAGAGAAGACACACACGTATTTGTCCTTACGATAAACAGTGTATTGTTTAAACTATAACGACGAAAATTATTAATAATAACCGACTGAAACATGGGTGGGAACGGATATGTTTATTACTTTTTATAAGTTATACAAAGCTTTTAATACGAATCTCGATAATACATTGAAAACATTGGCGTCATTAGACAATAGTAAAATTGAAACGTAGCCATTACAAAAGAAACGAAAGTAGCAATAAATACAACAATTCTGTTTCCCCACGCACAGTATGTGTGAGAAAGTAAAGGGCAATACCATGTAAGCCAAGGTTTAGCTTACCTTTAAAACCACCAGGGACATTCAGATGGGGGTTGTAGTTCAGAGAAGGGAAGAACGTTTCCTCAGGGTAGTCCGTGTGTCGTGTCCAATTCATGAAATCGTGAGCTACCGGGTCATGTAGGATGTAGTCCACGAATCCTCGCGATGCTACTATGTGCATAGATCCCTTTACTGGACGGATGTTGTGAGGGGCCGCCCCAACTCCCGTCCATCTGTTTGTGTTTGCCCTAGATATAATAGAAACAGTTTTCAAAACGTAAAATGCATGTCAAAAGTTCCGCTCAAAATATTACAACATTCCAGACTTACTGTCTTGTAAAATTCTGATTTTTACAAATATCACTGAGACAGAAAATATTAATTCACAAATATACTATCGACCCACTGTTGTCGACAGCTGGTAAACGCTGCTGTTCACAAACAATTAATAGCCAAGAAAGTGAGTAATACAATCCCTTTAATGGCCAATATAATGTGATTTTCATATATATCATTTTATAATCGCAATTCGTTGTCTTCACATTTTTAATTTTTATAGCTTTAATTTGCTTTCCCTATTAAATTGGGTTAATCCACTCTATATAGAAAGTAGGATTTAAGGTTATCATTTCTCCAATGGTGTGTGCTATTATTTGCGCTGTTTCGAGGTGGACAATAGTGTTTGCGCATACCTGTTTTGTTTCTACATGTATCGTCTGTATGTTAATGTATCAAATCCGCCTGCCTTTGTCAATGATATCCGGGTGTTGTCATACATGATAACTTAAGGTAAGTGATATCCGGGTGTTGTCATACATGATAACTTAAGGTAGACTAATATCCGGGTGTTGTCATACATGATAACTTAAGGTAAGTGATATCCGTGTGTTGTCATACATGATAGCTTAAGGTAAGTGATATCCGGGTGTTGTCATACATGATAACTTAAGGTAGAGTAATATCCGGGTGTTGTCATACATGATAACTTAAGGTAGAGTAATATCCGGGTGTTGTCATACATGATAACTTAAGGTAGACTAATATCCGGGTGTTGTCATACATGATAACTTAAGGTAAGTGATATCCGTGTGTTGTCATACATGTTAACTTAAGGTAAGTGATATCCGGGTGTTGTCATACATGATAACTTAAGGTAAGCGTCCGTTATCTCGTTCGTCATTCGTAAGAAACACCCACCCTCACGTGGGGCATATTTAAGTTTGAACGAAACTTACAATTACGATAACATTTGATGAAATGTTGACATATGAAATTGAATGTCTGCCATAATAGCCTGTTACTTACGCTTTTATTATTCCTTGAATGTGATTAGATCCATTTAAAGTCTTCAGTATTTGGACGATTTCCAGATTCGTTCGAAGAGGGAACTCGTTACCGGCGACGTTGATTAGATATTTCCATTTCCTATATTTCCACAGATATTCCATGCATATTAAGTCGGGTTGAAGTACTGTATATGACTTTCTTTTGACAGAAACCGACTGTGATGATATAAATACATTAGGAAAACACTTTGCTACACCGGAAATGGCCCGCCGGAAGACAGGTGACGACTTTACGTCCATGTGTATACAGTAATAGTTCTGTGGGCGATATAACGTGCGTAGTAATCTTTCAACTTGGTTTGCATCTTTGTAAACAACAAGTGAATACGCTATAGAAAAAAGTTCCTCTTCCTCTGTTAAGGGACTAGTTATGTAATCACGTGACACTATGAATGAATCACAATCCACAGTTTCCTCTATGTATACGTCATCAGACACGTATTGTTTACTGGTAATATTCCACCGCGAGTCGCCTAATAACAGCTCCGATTCCACCCCGTCAAATAGTGCACTACAGTTGATGTCTACCCGTGTTCGTCTATAGGAAAACACAGGTCGGTTTGATTTAGGTCTGCTTGTGGATGGTAATATTAAGTGACTTTTATCACCATTCAGAATTGGTCTTGTTATCAATATCTGATACAGAAGTCCCAGACAGACACTTGTCAGGGATATAGCACATATAAAGGTATACCCAATCCGCATCTGGCTTAAATGCATGTTTCATAGTGGCTGAAAAGAGAAAAATATAATTGAAATATATATAACAAGCTGAGTTCCATTGTGTTGCGCTCCTGTATCCCTCCGCCACCAAAACCCGTCACGTCCTAAAGTGACTATACGGACGTATAACACAAACAAAACCAAAGACACAGAATCGTTGTTGTTTAGATAAACTGTCCTATCTCTCGTACATGTACAGCACTGATGATTCCGTAGTGAATATCAAAAAAAGAGAGTCAAAGTTTAGACCCTGACGATTTTTATCAATAGGTGGTCACAGCACAAATATTATATAATGGAGCGACAAAGTATGTCTATTTTTTGTATTGGCGTGTCTCTTTCTCACAACAGCTAACGTCAAATGAAGACATCGAAAACACGATACATTATTATTTGGAATGATATCCGTCTGTTTGGTGTGAACAAAATATGTTAAGTTTGTTTTGAACTCAAACAGAACTTATATCATAATTGATTTTGCAAGCTTTCGAAAACGTCTGTTTCCTTTGTCAAGCAAGCAGTTCAAATGACTGGTGTCTTGACTTTAAGACTTTAAGTCGATGAAAACAACTCAATAAGCCACAATGTGTCGAGTCAGTGAAGTAGGATTTTAGTCAATATCGAGATGCATAGCTAAATAGTACTCTGATACTTGCAGGCAGTCAGAGGGACGGGTAATATGTTTACCCATTCCGCCGCTTAACATCTAAACATCGGTTTATCAGTTAACATAAAGGTATTCACTGCACACTATTCGTTTGAACTCTCCATCATGGAGGTAAAGTCAGTCCGTGTCGATTGACCCCATTGTAATTAAGCCACAAAGTGGGTTGAGTGGTCATCCCAGGTAAAGGCCGAAATTAATCGAATCCAGTTAAGTTTAAACATATTTTATTTGAAAAAAATCAAATGGAATTGGACACAAGTTAAACAACTTAGAAACGTGCTCTTCCATAAACTATTATAAAATGGTAACATACATACATGGCAGCATTTCATAAATATTATATATACATATTTATAAAACTTAACAATAATGTATACAGATGGAAATATGCATTTCCCTTATATCAGTACTAGTTCAAGGAATTTCACTTAAAATGGCATAGATATAGTATGAATGTCATACCTAACAATTAAAGTATGTACATGTATAATAAAGCATAGTGAATAGATACAACTGAATGTTGGAACCAGTTTCTGCATGTAAACCGCAATTTTTTACTTAACATTTCATTTGACTAATAATGATGGTTTGTCTTTATTATTTGATACTGAAGCAGATTATGCAAAACGATTCGGTTTTTTGATATATTCTTGTACAAACAACCGTATATTATCATTATCAGTCTGGTTCAGATTAATAGAACCGTTCAACAGTACATCTAGATCAATGACTATATCATATCTAGACAATTGTCTGAAAAGTATATCCCGACACTGGTTGTATATATTACACTGAAAAAAATGATGAAAGTGGTTTTCTTTTGAGAAAGAACAGTTACATGCTGGTGATAAGACTAAATTACATTTGAAAATATCTGCATTCAACGCGCTACAGACGTGACGGAGTTTAGTAAGTATTATATTAAATTTTCTGTTACCTACAGACAGTTTAGTTACAGGTTTGTTTTTTCTAAAAATGCTATGTTTAAATTTTGCCACTGTTTCTAGAGTTCTAGTTGAGATATCTAATGAATTCCACATTCTCAGGGTACTGGGGATAAACGATTTTTCATACAAAACTAGTCGACACTTGGGTGATACATCATCTTGACCATTTCTTAAATTATATCTGCTAATATCATTTACTTTATTGGGTACGACGTCGTTTAGGTAAGAAGGAACTAAATTATGGTACATTTTTTATAATAATAACTTTTTTTTTGATTCCGTCTGTCTTCAAGTTTTTCCCAGCCAGTTTCACTATACAAAGACTGTCTACTAGCAAATAAAGGCACACCTGTAACTATTCTGGCTGCTTCCAGTTGGACTTTTTCTATTTTATCAGAATCTGCATTGTTACAACGATCCCACACTTCACTCGCATATTCTGAAATAGGTCTGATGAATCAATGTGTAATTTTTTGATAAAATTTCTTTATTCACAGTAAATTTCAATTTTCGTAAAACAGACAAATGTTTAGAGGCTGATCTGACAATATGCAAGATATGTGTTTCCTACTTGCCATTTTCTTTTAAAGTTACCCCTAAGTGTTTGTGTGTAACACTTTTTGTCAATGTTGTGTTATTAAAAGTCAACTGAACATCAAGTCTTTCTAAAGAACCAGTAAAAACAACTACGTCTGTTTTATTAGGATTAAAATTTACATTCCATTTCTTCGACCAGTGATCAATAACTGCTAAATCATGGTTCATGTAATATTCAATTTCTGCACTATTATTTGAAGAATATGCGAGTGAAGTGTCGTCAGCAAACATTCTTGACAATGAAACTACATTTTCACAAATATCATTAGTATATAACAAAAATAGAAATGGTCCTAAAACAGAACCTTGTGGTACACCAGCATTTACATATCCTGTGTAAGAAAAAGCTTCACGTAAACATACCATTTGATTTCTACCACTTAAATAATCTCTCAACCAATTATAAATATTGTTTCTAAGACCATATGCTTTAATTTGTTTCATTAAGCCATCATGCCAAACTCTATCGAAAGCTTTTGAAATGTCAAAAAATACCATACATGTTTGGCGCTTATTTTCTAATGATAAACGAATATTATAATAAATCTCTAGTAATTGTGTAACAGTAGAATGACCTGGAACAAAGTCTGACTGGTGTTTATACAGGAGGTTGTTATCGATGACAAAATTAAATAAATGTTTGTAGATTACTCGTTCAAGCACTTTACTGACAGTACTAAGAAGAGAAATAGGTCTGTAATTAGAAGAAAGAAAACGCTCACCTTTTTAAAATAAAGATATGACTATAGCTGTTTTACACTGACTTGGAAACTTACATTGACTTAGAGATAAATTAAAAAGCAATTGGAGAGGTATACAAACACTTTCTGCAGTATTTTGTAACATTGCATGACTAATTTGATCTTTTCCGGTAGCTTTGTTTAGCTTCAAAGTTAAAAGAATATCCTTTATTTCAGTTACAGAGAAAATAATATTTTCAATTGAACTAGGGCATCTTGAAGGAAATTCTGGGATGATAGTGGGTTCATCAATATTATTAGCAATGGAACAAAAAAACTTATTGAGTAAATCTGTTTTTTCTTTATCAGCAAACACAAACTCACCTGTATCACTGTCATATAATGAGGGAATTGATTCTGATTTAGCTGTTTTACCAATAAGTCGATGCATAAGTTTCCAATATTGTTTAGAATCATTCAAGGCAAAGTTATCAATAATTCCGTTAATATTTTCAAAAAACGATGTTTTAGCATACTTCTTCATATTGTTTACTTTGTTTCTCTGTTGCCTGAATTTCAGTTCGTCGCATGGACGATTAAATCTACGTGCTTGTTTGTGTAACCTATCCCTTTTTCTGATTTCCCTCCGTAATTCTGAATCAAACCAGGGTTTATCATTCTTCCTAACAGTTATTTGTTTTTTTCGTATGCATAGATTAGCAAACTCGAGAAATGATGAAGTAAAAATATCACAACCTTTATCTTTATTACAATTTTCAAAATGTTCCCACCACGAAAAATTCCTAATCAGATTATTAAACTTATCATAATCAGCATCTTTATAAATCCATACATCACGCTTGTATGTATTCGTACTTTTACCTGGTAATTTAATAGCAACATGTGTGGCAGAGTGGTCACTTATTCTATTTTCAACAGGTGTAACAGAAGATTCTAGAACATGAACAGTATCGCTTACAAATATAGGATCAATCAGAGTCTGTGTATTCGAAGTAACCCTGGTAGGCTCATATATTACATTGGTTAAGTTAAAAAGAATAATAATATCATTAAGTCTATGGTTTGGAACTGTAAACAGATCAATATTAATATCGCCAAGTATGATGATATTGGTACTATAGTTAAAAGCCGTCTCCATGGAGGTCTGGAATTTGTCCCAAAAAGGTATATTGGAACCTTCAGGACGGTACACAG
Organism: Mizuhopecten yessoensis; assembly: GCF_002113885.1. NCBI lineage: Eukaryota > Metazoa > Mollusca > Bivalvia > Pectinida > Pectinidae > Mizuhopecten > Mizuhopecten yessoensis. The sequence continues at coordinate 21,536 of NW_018404378.1, forward strand.
TACAGATAAGTTATGAGCTACAAGTATAATTCAGTTCAATCCATATGATTTCACCGCCGTTAAATTCTAAATCGTGTCGACGTTTAAAATGAACATCTTCGGCTATGTAGATCATTACACCACCACCAAAACAGTTTCTATCTATTCGGAGTGGCTCTGAGGAACTTTCAATCAAAAGATCAGAGTTTGGTACATTATCTTCGATATCAGAATACTTCTTACATTTAGATGGAAGAAAGACAACTCTTTCTGTCCTAATTCGGGCCCGGGATTTGTTTCAATATCATTGCTTAAGAGTAATATCAATATAACAGTATAGTAGGGGTTTTCCAGAAGACATTTCTGGTTACGGCGGATAATTATCATTGCTTGCCGAATAAGTGCAAGAAGTTTTCGATTACCAAGCAACAGAAAGACAAAAAATAATATATCAAAAAGTGTGCATTTACATACATATGATATTAAACCGCCATGCATTTTTAGGTAGTATGTCCCTATTGCCACTCTGTACAACACTAAATCAATAGCATTTTGCGATTTTGAAATTAAAACCAGTAGTGGTAAATGCAGAGAGTAAGGCAAAGGGACTCGTATACAACTTTTTGAAACTGATATGGGGTACACTGGGTATGCTATATACAACTAACATATGAAAAAATATACAAAAATGGAAAAAAGTAGGAAAAAAAATAAACACGTCCATGTACTTGAACGTATCAAAAGAAACAAGACGTTTTTGAGCATTACAAATGACTGATCCTCCAATATGAGAAGAACAATTCGATATTTACGTATATATACACAATGAATATTATAAAAATAGTTATATGGGTTAAAGAAAATTTCACGTTTAGGATAACAAAACGATAAATAAAGTCTGAAGAGAGATATTTCAAAAACTAATAGAATGTATTGATGCATTCTATGTTCATGCTATATACAATTTTGCTAGTCTGTATACTTGTTTTCTCATGTAAATAGGTTTCCTGTATCAAAACCACTCGGAACTTCTCGGCCGATACGGTCATCTACGTTGGAAGGAACTGGAATCGGGGCGAGGTGTTCCGAATGGTATCAAAACATCCATATTTCGTCTGTTAAACATACAAGACACTGCATCTGTTTGGTATGTGTATACAAACATCTGTACAAAAAATTCCACATTTCATATTTATACAATTAAACAACTAACGTTTATGAAGCATACATGGAACTGAAGGAATGGTGTGATGGTTGGTTGTGACCTCATATCAACAAAATATTGTGATACATGTGTAATCTTACGATGATAGTACACTAAAACAACATATGTACATGTAACACAAACGGGCTTTGGATTATCAACAGTTTTAAACAAGACAGATAGACAGACAGACAGACAGACTAGCTAATAAGACACAATTGATTTATTGTTAAATATAGTTTTAAAAAAATATGTAGACAGTGATACGTATTACACACATGTACAACTGTATACACTGACCATACATGAACATGTATTTACAATTCAATGTTTATGTTATATTGTATGTGTGACACACGTGGATTGTTCACTTACCCACATGGATCTCTCCATATATATTATCAAATATACATATTGTATTATACGTGTACATATACCTTTGGTAATGCGAACAGACAGACAAACAGATAGATAGACAAGTCTAGGCAAGATATTTTACCATTCAGTGTCTAGAATCCAGTCCAGTTTTAACACCTGGCTGATTACTAGTTCTATGGCATAAATGACTTAAATAGCATCTGTGCTAAATATATATTTATGTCCAAATTGGAAAATGTGATATACGTGTAATATCTGCAATTTACCTGAATAAATATGATTATTATTTGTTGAAAAAATAAGAACAAAAAGCGTTAAAGTAGTTCTGGTCTCTGTGGAGTATTTCTGGTCTCTGTGGAGTATTTCTGGTCTCTGTGGAGTAGTTCTGGTCTCTGTGGAGCATTTCTGGTCTCTGGAATATTTCTGGTCTCTGTGGAGTATTTCTGGTCTCTGTGGAGTAGTTCTGGTCTCTGTGGAGTATTTCTTATTCAAGCGTTCATACGTTTTGCGTTGATAAATAACGCGATGAATTTATATCATAATACTTATTGTATTACATATAAATTTCAGCTGAACATTAATATTTCAACAAATCATCACGTCTTTACAGAGGGACGGAGATTGAGAAGAAAATATCAAACATACTGACGACAATGACCTTTAATATTAAAGTCACTTACCTGGTCTCAGCACAGGATGAAAATAACACTAGTTCCGCCGCGATAGATTGCTTTACCAGTTCTATAGATGGCGATGTACATCTGTCCACAGGGACCTGAAAATTTGTTACAGCTATGTTTGGACATCAACTAAGGTGTTCAGAGTAATTGTTTACGTTTAAGAGGGTAGATCAACTTTCGGTAAAAATACCATCCCCACTGATCATGTATTTACCGAAAGTTAATATAAACCACGAAAACGTATAAAATTACCCTAAAAACATTAGTTTAGGTAAAAACATAGCTGTAACAAATTATCAGGTCCCTGTGGACTTGTCTACGTGAGAAGCTGATTATAACCCCGGTGAGACATGGTGACAGTAACGTTGATAAATGTACGAAATAGATTAAAACTCACCAGTGCTCTTTTCACCCAGAACCCAGCACTGATAAGTACTGCATGAATGAAACAGATTAAAGATAATCTTTCATACCTTATGAGCCGACGACCAGGTGACGTTACATCGTCAGCTTAAGATCTAAAACAGGGTATGATGTCGTCAACTCCACATTTACTGGACTATGTACACGTGTATATACATTTAATGGGTGGACATTCATTAAGGTTGTTTAATGGAAAATAACTCATACAATTTTAATAATAATCGATTATCATGTATTCTATATCTACACTTAAACTAACTTATACAAGATAACTAGGTGTTGGATTTGGTGTAGTTTGGTTTACTTTTGTTTAACGTCCTATTAACAGCTAAGGTCATTTAAGGACGTGCCTCCATGTGTGTAGTGTATGCGTGCTTGCGTGTGTGTATGCAGGAGACAGGGTATTTTGGAGTTCTTGCCACATTGTGAGAGCGCGGATCTGATGCCATCTTTATAGTGCTATCTCACTGAAATGCCATGCCGAAGGCATCCAGTATTACTCCCGGTCACATTATACTGACAACGGGTGAACCAGTTATTGCCATAAATGCTGAACGTTGGGCAGGGAATAACAACTACAATTTTTTGGGACTTTGGTATGTCCCGGCCAGGGGACAGAACTCCAAGGCATGTGCCTAAAGTTTTTGTTTGTTACAATACATATTTTCCTATGAATAAAGTGCTACGATATATATATATTAATATATTTTTATCATTGTGTGTCACCAAACATTATATTTGTACAATATATATTAGGTCTATAAAACCCTACAATTCAGTTAAAATGATGATTTATACGTCCATTCCTAGTAGACCTGAATGTCGATACTCACATGGACAGAATTAACAATTGCAGACAGTGCTACAATATATAACCTACTGTGTATAAATAGTCAGAAAGTAGACTCCGTGTAGAATTGCTCAAACTATGTGTATGGCGGCTTATATATGACATTGAGTGTATTCGTTTTCTCGGTTTGTTGCTGGAAGTCTTTTCGCAGGCAACAAAGTTAAAAGACGAGCTACCATACACTTTATACAAATGTTTTCACTTGGTAACCAAATCCACAGACGATATCAAAATTCAAATTCAATTTCAAAATGTATTTGCACATTTGTAACTACAAAGTAGTTTGAAGGCAAAATAGTAAAACACAGTGAAATATATATACATAGACATGTACATGTGGAAAAGTCGCAAAGTGATTGCTTATATTTCTAATATACATTAGCATGAATAAAATTAACATAGCTTCAAATAGAAAATTTTATTTTAACATTTTCAGCTGCAAAGACCATACCTTATACTGTCAGCAAGCCCATTCTCCTCAGTTCTAGAGACTGTTTAATTCATTCATTCAAGGAAGAGTCCAGTATAAACTGTGAGTTGTTTGTAGTTAATATTGAGGTCAAATAATTAATATCTAAGGTAACATCATTGTGATTAGGAATGCATTTTTGGAAATATTCTTTTCTGACAGATTCATTAAGGGGACAGTGAAAAGGGGTTGTGCTTCATTTGCTAACACACCACTCTAGTCTCTTTGTATATTTTTGAGACGTCCCATGGTTAGCTCCAGCTTGTGTTCACATAAACGAAATGAAGTTCATTCTTTCTTTATTACCTTAAACCTTGCGGTTTATCAGTTCAGTGCATATATACAGTGCAAATTATACAGTATATATATATGTATAGGAGTACAGAGAATACAAACTTCCGACCATACATACACGATAAAATCACAGAGAAAGTGTAGAGAGTGATTCCTTTGATCTTAAGCAGTATTGCATCTCCTTTTTTTGACATTGGTTCAGATATTTGGCTAAATTAGAAAGTTCTTTATTTTTGTTGTTGTCATCAAATCTGAAATTTTGCCATACTATTTTTTTATGATAATTGTTTTTAATGAAACGGTTTCTTAAATCAGTATGATGACTACATCTAATAATAAAAGGATTTTCGTCTTTAATATCGCCAGTGTTACAATATATACAAATTCTATCTTTTTTCTCTAAACCATGAAATCTACCCGTTTCAATATTCAACGTATTCGATTACAACCGAATTTTAGCAATTTTCACATTTAAACATTTTCCTTAAATTGCTACTATTAATGTTAAGGTATTTTTCAGGGACATATTCCATCTTTAAGTCTTTATACATAAATAATGTATAACTCTCGTTTAATTATTTTAGTTTATTAAAGAATCTTATCACATATTTCTTTTATATATTTTGCTTGGTTTTAATTTTAAGTTGTTTATTACTGTACAATGCGTCCGGATCCTGTATACCTTGATGTAAATCATTGTCTAATGTCATACCATTAACATAACTAAACCAGGTGCATGTGCCATTTTCATGTTAAGGTTTTATTTAATAGATAGTCCTCCTTTATTAAAGGGTTTAAATTGTCTGAATCTTGTAGTATTCTACTTAAATAGCCACATGCTTGAGTGTTTATAAGGGTTTCAATAGGATAATGTCACAGCTCTGCTCTGGAGCCTAGATTTACTGCTCTTTTCCTCATCCCTAGCGCATGTTTACAGAATTTCAAATGTACTTGCTCAAAAGGAGATTTATCAGTAAAGGAGAATTAATCAAACTGCTTATTTCTATTACCTGATCTGATTTTTCTGCTTAACATATTTTGGTATAAATCCATGTACCATACTTCTGCATTATATGGCAGGACAGGTTTTACAAAGGATTGAACGAGTTTACACTGGGCATCTACTGGAAAGTTTGTGATATTTTCTGCATATTTCTTTTATTGAAGAACTTTTAGACCTTTGTTGGACAATTCCTTTTACAGACGGTGTAAATTTACCTGCTGTATTTATCAGGTTACCAAAATATGTATATTCTTTAGTTATGTCTATATTATAGTTACCAATATTAAATTTGTAGTTTTTAATAACATTGTTTGTTGATTTGAATAGCATTGCTTTAGGTTTCTGGATATTTATTGAAAGTTTCCGTCTATTGCAATTTGTTTAAAAGTCATTTAATGATTTTTGTAATCCCTCGGCTGTTTCAGACAATATTACCAGATCATCTGCGAACATAAGGCAACCTATTTCCGAGTCGACAAGCTTTAAAGGATCATTTTTTAAAAGATCAGGAAGATCATTTACATATAACTTGAACAAAGGGGGAGACCATACCTAGCTAACTTATAGAGCAAACCTTTTCTCCATACCGAGTCAAAAAGCCTTGTTAAAATTAACAAAACAGGCAAATACTTTTTTTTTTGAATATCAGTCACCACTATGGAACGTCCTCCACGTTGTAAAATGACGGTTAATATTGAACCATTCACTGCCTGCCTGTTCCTCACTGACGATTTCTCCTCCGCCATGGACAATCTTTGTACCACTTATATACTGTCAGCTATCGTAGCGAGGTCATATAGAGCAAATGGAATGTTTAAATAATTACACGACACCAGTATTTTCTCCATACATTGAAACTATGATCGTATGCCCATGGTAGAGACACAGTCGACAACTCGGAAGTAGTGCTCTTTTATTAGTAGATAGCGGGGTATCAGCAGACCGTTAAACAGTCCATAAATGACCAAAAATATGTATCCTCAAACCTTCAGTTCAACTAAAGGACGTATTTTATATCTTTTTATACAACACCAGTGTGATTCATCTACAAATCCCTCCTTTTATAGACAGCAGGAACGTATTTTTTCACCGAAGGCCAATAAGCCGATAATCCAGATTATCTGTCACTACGATATGCTTAAAAATAAAAATGAAATATACTTATGTGTATATTTTATTGTCGGCTAAATAATGTAGCTATATCATGATACATCACCGTAATAATTAGCTAAATCACCGCGTGGTACATGTTTTATCCTATTCTTAACAAGCAAGTCCATTGCCTGTTAAGAAATAAAAGTAAAGAATTTGTCTGCTCGAATCCACTGCATGGTCATATAAGGCGACTTATGTAGAAATCGCAGCAGAATTGAGGATTTTCGTATCTTTCCGCATTTGCATACCAAACAGTGATAAAATGATTGCCTCTTTCATAAAATGTCTCTAATAGGCAGCCCCTTTAAGCTTACTTTAAGAATCACGTGACCGGATGGGGTGTAGGTCGAGGACACTATTAAGCGGCCATTGTCGCATCACCGGTAGAGATAGTCAGCTCCCAGATGCCATTAGCACACACAGAACGTACCTTGTAAGGCCGGAGATACACTGACAGCCGTGTTACTGATACAAGTCGTCGCACTAAAAGTAAATCGATAATTTCTTTGAACACCTTCAATATACCGAGGTTAAGTACTTCCATGCGTCGTTTATCAAAAGTTAATTAAGGTAAACGAAATCTGTAGAAGAGGATATAATAGAATTATAAGCTATGGACATTCCTTTCCCTGTGACTCTTTGTTTGGGATAACATCCCCACAATGCCGGCAGCAAATAAATTGCCCCTTAGTATTGCCCACAGAATGGAAAACCGATTTAAGTCGCATCACGCGATAACGTGCAGTGGGGTACAGTAGGAATATTCCTTTCTCAAACCGACAGGGGTCAATTGTGTATAAATCGACATCGCTTATTATATACATGACAAAATAGTTATATAAACTGTTATATCTTAAAGGAGATATAAGGGATACATGTAAGCGAAGTCGAAATAAACATACCCAAACTAGAAAAAAGATGTTTGGCCTTAGAATTTCGGAATTCAATTTTGTCAAGATATGATTCAAGATTTCTTAATTTTCATTATGCTGAAAAGTACAGAAAATAAACCTAAGATGAATTCGTTACTATTTTAACAATATCAATAAATACTTGGAATATGTTGATCTTCTGAATTGGAAAGTGTCTGTTACACGCTTAAAAACCTGGAACTTGACCAAGTAACGGATGATACATGTAATTACTTTAGCACAAAATAATAGGTGTCATTACATTCTGAAGGGTCCATTAACACATACGAAGTAATTCAGTTGCGCTAAAGAAAAAAATACCATGATGAGATGATAAAATTATAAAATGATCAATCACGAATTCAGCTAATAAAACCGTTAAGTTCAGGGGCGTTTCTAGGATATTTGAAAGAGGGGGCGTAGAATAAAAAATTTCGTCGAGCGAAGCGATGCGGAAAAACATTTGGACCTTTTTTTTGCTAAAAAACCCATAAAATAATTGTGAAATGCGCTAATGTAACGGTTCCTAACTTTTTCTTTTTGAAATGGGGGGTGGGGGTATTTTGTTAATACTAAGTACTTTTCTTTTGAGCTGAGATCTACAGGAAATCACAAAAGTACATACACTTATAAAAGAATCATCCATTCCGTAAAAATAACATATATACACGATTTACATCCTCAACTCACCCCAACCCTCCTAAACAAAGAATTGCTTGTGTTATTTTAATATGTATTATTGTGTCTATAAGCAAGTGATTTTTTTTTAACAAATTCTTGATTTCAAATCATGAAACGCAAACCTTGATGCATCATCGCTAGCCAAGTATTCGCTTCGTATATACACTCCACAGGGTTGTTCGCTTCGTATACACTCCACAGGGTTGTTCGCTTCGTATACACTCCGAAGGGTAAGTGGAGTGTATAATGACCTTGCTGGAACATTCGAAGAACTTTTCATATGTGTAGGTTTTTTTTACGTCCCACATTTGTCCAATGCATTAGTTCCCCAGTAATGATACGATACCATGTGACTTTTCCTTCGTGTTTTAACATTTATTGCATAAAAACATCATCAAATATGACCTTTACACATTAATTTTATTATCTTAAATGAAAGCATTCCTGAAACTCTGTCACATTATTAGAGTAGGGGAGGTAACTCGATCATCCTTATGAATCTACAAAAAGAGATCAAAAGAAACTTTTTTGAACGAGATACAGAAACCGGTAAAATATCCGACTGACCTAAAAAGCAGTTGTCCAGAGAATACATTCTCAATATTATAAAACTTATCCTCCATCTGTTGTCGCCATGGTTACAATATCATTCAATAAACATCTACTGTCGCCATGGTTGCGATATCATACAATGAACGTATATTGTCGCCATGGTTACAAAAACAAACAATGAACGTTTATTGTCGCCATGTTACAATAACATACAATGTTACGTGGTGTCAACAGGTATCATACATTTCTGCAAATTTTGGAAACGCCAACTCTCTTATACGGGCTTTTAGTATTGTCGCATTCATTAAATTTGTACGGAACTAGTCATATCCTATGCCACTCCGATCTGACTTGAAACAGAACCTCCTAGATTTCATTTTTACCTTGGGATGCCCCCCTCCAAAACCTCAACCCCAGCTTCGCGTCTCCAATGTGGGCTTCGATGCAGGGAATAAACCCAGTAACTACCGGTCCCCCATCCCCATTTTCATTTTTCTTTCTTTTCAGAATCTCACCACATACTGAAATCTGATTTTTGTACGTCCTGTTCATTTTCACTCAATTTGGAAAGAGACGTTACTCATATAGATCAACAGACAGCGTTGATTTGAAAAAAAGGTCGATATTTTATTTTTATGATGGCAAAATTTCATATTAGATATATGCTCGAAAAGGATTTCGAGCATATATCTTTTTCTTCAGTTTAAGACATCCACCCCATCCCAATAGCATTTGCACAACTAATAATTTCGAAAAGTCTGTCCTTCCGTCTCGGAAATCTGTTCATGGAAACATATGTTGTTAAATAGCAGACTTACCCAGTTCTACTCCTGATAAATAAGCTCCAGGGTAACACTGTTGTTGACCACGGGCCTGACCACCATTTTGACAGTTGTACTGTAGGAGTGCCGTGACCGAGTCAGAAACCTTCACAGATTGGTTGTACTGTAGGAGTGCCTTGACCGAGTCAGACACCTTCACAGATTGGTTGTACTGTAGGAGTCAGAAACCTTCACATATTGGTTGTACTGTAGGAGTGCCGTGACCGAGTCAGAAACCTTCACAGATTGTTTTGTACTGTAGGAGTGCCGTGACCGAGTCAGAAACCTGCACAGATTGGTTGTACTGTAGGAGTGCCGTGACCGAGTCAGAAACCTTCACAGATTGGTTGTACTGTAGGAGTGCCGTGACCGAGTCAGACACCTTCACAGATTGTTTGTCGTGACCGAGTCAGAAACCTTCACAGATTGGTTGTTCTGTAGGAGTGCCGTGACCGAATCAGAAACCTTCACAGATTGGTTGTACTGTAGGAGTGCCGTGACCGAATCAGAAACCTTCACAGATTGGTTGTACTGTAGGAGGGCCGTGACCGAGTCAGACACCTTCACAGATTGGTTGTACTGTAGGAGTGCCATGACCGAGTCAGAAACCTTCACAGATTGGTTGTACTGAAGGTGTAGGGGAATCGAGCAATAACTCATTATAACAACAATAGGTTGGCTTGTTTAAACAGATTTTATAATACGACTTGTTGTACCAGCAAATATTCTCTGTACTTTTATTCTTATAATCGTCTGTCCCATTGTCAACTAATTTTGCCTGAAGTGTGAATTTTGGAAAATCTCATTTGCTAAAATTGTTGAATTTAATTCTTTCTGTTGCGAAAAGTGTCATAATAAATACAAATTAATATCATTTTATTTCAAAACAGAGAGCGTGGCAGCCGTGTAGTACGATTTTACTAGAGTAACGAATCGCTAAGTGTGGACCAAACAACATTAGACATACAATGATCAAAAGTAGTGACACGGGCGTGGATACATTTATTATGACGGTAAAATCCTTTATCAACCACTTGTCCGTGATATGGGTTGATTTGCAAGTGTGATACTGCTAGCGATTCATAGACCATATTCTGGACAAACCTATATCTGCCCGGCACGCGCCATATCCACCCAGCATGCGCTATATAAGTCCGAATTATTCTGACGTTTTTTCAACTTTTTTCATATCGGTCTGTCGTCGATTAACGTCAGAACTCCGGCCCTCTATAATATGCGGGAAATATGCGACCCGCGCCCGGAGCGCACTTCAAACTGATATTTTAGAAACAAATCGTCACTTTCACACACATGTCGCACATGGAACGAAAGATCTATTCATTATGCACTAGGTGGTATCAATAACATGTTTCAAAAGTCATTACGAAAAGCATTTTCCAATGTTTTCTGTACCAACCCATGTTTTTTATGGAAATTAGGCCATGCGAAATGTCACATGACTTGACGAGATCTCGCGTTACCGAAGGTATTTCCCAACGTTATGACGTAGGCCGGCGATATTTTAGTCACGTGGCATTGGAAGGCGGGGCTATCAAAAAACTAGAGTAAAACAGAGTAAATTTGAAAAAATATGTTTTTAGTGATTGTATTAGGTGTTTGAGGCATGTTATGTATGTTGATCTTGTGCATAAAGAATAGATCTTTCGCTCCATGTGCGACATGTGTGTGAAAGCGACGATTTGTTTCTAAAATATCAGTTTGAAGGGCGCTCCGGGCGCGGGTCGCATATTTCCCGCATATTACCACGCTTATTAGTTTAAGGGATAAAAACCAATATTTTCGATTACTTTAAAGTATAAGGGGTCAGTATAGAGGGGTATCGCATGTAGACAGCAGACTGACCTCCATCGGTAGTCCGAGGGAGCAGACGGCGCATGCTCATAACATTACAAAACATGCTGGTACTACAGTGTTACCAGTAAGTGACGCACACCTGGGCCCCATTGGAATTAAGCTTCGGAGATTTCACGGGCTATACAATGTATTTTGTCTTACTTAAATGTTTTTTTTTATGAAGTTATCAATTTTTCAATATCAACTTATTTCATTGTGCCAATAGAATAGTACACTTTCAAAGGATTGTACAACATGCTTAACACATATAAGTCTTCTCCCTAGAATTTCATTACTGGAAAACGAGCGTTGATAACACGTATCGGTAAAGGGGTGCCCCACCACTTTCCTTAAGAAAGCCAATTCTGTTATATTATTGATGTACTTTTGATGTATTTGATTAGCATTATATTATGTACTTTCTTGTACGACAATTATCATGAATCATTGATGTCTATGATCTACACTTGTATTGCATGTGTTGGAAAACATATTAATTAATTAATTTAATTACATATCACACTACGTGACAGATGTATGGGCACCATGTAAATCCCTCAATTAACGAACAGGTCCCATCTCGTTCTATCTCGTTCTATCGTCTCGTTCTATCGTTCTATCTCGTTCTATCTCGTTCTATCGTCTCGTTCTATCGTTCTATCTCGTTCTCGTTCTATCGTTCTATCTCGTTCTATCTCGTTCTATCGTCTCGTTCTATCGTTATATCTCGTTCTATCTCGTTCTATCGTCTCGTTCTATCGTTCTATCTCGTTCTATCTCGTTCTATCGTCTCGTTCTATCGTTCTATCTCGTTCTATCTCGTTATATCGTCTCGTTCTATCGTTCAAAGTCAAAATCGTAGCTATGGGATGTCATGCAACCACTCTCTCGTATATAACACATATAACAAGCACCACAGACTATATTATACAATCACTTTCTCGTATATTACACATATAACAAGCACCAAAGACTATACTATACAATCACTCTCTCGTATATTACACATATAACAGGCACCACAGACTATACTATACAATCACAATCTCGTATATTACACATATAACAAGCACCACAGACTATACTATACAATCACTTTCTAGTATATTACACATATAACAAGCACCAAGGACTATACTATACAACCACTCTCTCGTATATTACACATATAACAAGCACCACAGACTATACTATACAACCACTCTCTCGTATATTACACATATAAACCACAGACTATACTATACAACCACTCTCTCGTATATTACACATATAAAC
>NW_018404378.1:38930-40215 GCF_002113885.1 Mizuhopecten yessoensis
ATAACCCAAATATCTCCATAACTAGATTTTCCCCAGATATAACAGTTACACAAGGAGGTAGATCGCACTGAGTTCTACAACTCTGCCAAGTTTCATCACGATCTGCCGGCCAGTTTTCTTCGTCCTCAAGATCGCCCTCATACGCCGCATAATAGCGGAAGTTGACCGTGTAAACATTACAAAACAAATAAAAAATTAAAAATTTTCATTTCTTTCTTCATTTTTTTTTCATAGCAAACAATTATATACGAATATCCTTTCTACATTTCTCACATATCTTATATTATTATTATCTGTGTTTGGGTGTTTGCTTTTGTTTTGTTACCTTTCAAAACTTATCTTTTCCGCTGATTCGAACCACGGACTTTTATTTTACGTTAAGGCAGATTTACAGTTCTTCTGGTACTGGTATTTGTTTTAAATCCATTTATGCAACATAACTATAACTGATTTTAAAATGATAAACTCCCTAAAAAGACATTCATTATCTATATTTTCTTATGAATAAGGGGAAAATAGCCCAAAATTAACAGGATAATAATTTTAATGCCTGTATGCATAAGGAAGACGATGGGACTCCCAACTTTTTATATTTCAATATGGCCGTTAAAAGTATAAAATAAAATAGTATGACGCTTTAATATTAATTCAAAGCAGTTTATTTGTGGACGTTCTCAAAGTCTGGGCATGTCCGCAAATCTAAATTAGTAATTGCTATTTATTCCTGAGAAAGCCGGTAGATAAATATTAACAGCAGTAAATGTATTGGCTGTTAATTGAACATTTAGCCCTGAGCTTACACTGTATGTTTATCTTATCACGAGTGTGTTTATACTACTCACTGCTTCACTATACAGCCTTATCTGTACAATGATCTGTTTATTAACTTTATTTATATACAGAATAGACTCGAGCTCAATGTGAGTACAGTGGAGTCTTGATAATTCAGCCAATTTCTTTCCATGCAGCTGCGAAATCACGTTCATAACTCTCATTCTCAGCAAATCGCGTTCTCAAAATAAACTCATTCCCGGAAACCTTCGTTCCTAACAACTCTCATTTCCGGTAACTCTCGTTTCCAGCATCTCTCATTCCCGTCAACACTTATCATCCACGATAACTCTCTTCTTTGACAGTTACAGTGACGATACAGAAAAAAACATCAATATATCTCAACAGCACTACCTAGATAGTGAGACATCTAGATACTACTGCCTAGATAGTGAGACATCTAGATACTACTGACCCGATAGTGAGACATCTAGATAACACTGACCCGATAGTG
>NW_018404378.1:43545-43970 GCF_002113885.1 Mizuhopecten yessoensis
TATCTAGATACTTCTGCCTCTATAGTGAGACATCTAAATAACACTTCCTCTATAGTGAGACATCTAGATAACACTGCCTAGATAGTGAGACATCTAGATACTACTGCCTAGATAGTGAGACATCTAGATAACACTGACCCCATAGGGAGACATCTAGATAACACTGACCCGATAGTGAGACATCTAAATAACACTGACCCGATAGTGAGACATCTAGATAACACTGCCTAGACAGTGAGACATCTAGATAACACTGCCTCTATAGTGAAACATCTAGATAACACTGCCTCTATAGTGAGACATCTAGATAACACTGCCCCGGTANACCTCTATAGTGAGACATCTAGATAACACTGCCTCTATAGTGAGGCATCTAGATTACACTGCCTCGACAGTGAGACATCTAGATAACACTGCCCGGTAGT
>NW_018404378.1:47364-48273 GCF_002113885.1 Mizuhopecten yessoensis
TAGACATCTAGATAACACTGCCTCTATAGTGACACATCTAGATAACACTGCCTCGACAGTGAGACATCTAGATAACACTGCCCCGGTAGTGAGACATTCAGATAACACCGCCCCGATAATGAGACATCTAGATAGCACTGACCCGATAGTGAGACATCTAGATAACACTGACCCGATAGTGAGACATCTAGATCACACTGCCTCTATAGTTAGACATCTAGATAACACGGCCTCGATAGTGAGACAGCTAGATAACACTGCCTCTATTGTGAGACATCTAGATAATACTGACTCGATAGTGAGACATCTAAATAACACTGTCCCGATAGAGATACATCAAGATAACACTGCCTCGACAGTGAGACATCTAGATACCACTGCCTCTATAGTGACACATCTAGATAACCCTGCCTCGACAGTGAGACATCTACCTCGATAGTGAGACATTTACATAACACTGCCTCTATAGTTAGACAGCTAGATAACACTGCCTCGATTGTGAGACATATAGATAACACTGACCCGATAGTGAGACATCTAGATAACACTGCCTCGATTGTGAGACATCTAGATAACACTGTCCCGATAGTAATACATCAAGATAACACTGACCCGATAGTGAGACATCTAGATAACACTGCCTCAATAGTGAGACATCTAGATAATACTGCCTCGATAGTGAGACATCTAGATAACACTGTCCCGATATTGAGACATCAAGATAACACTAACCCGATAGTGAGACATCTAGATAACACTGACCCGATAGTGAGACATCTAGATACTACTGCCTCGATAGTGAGACATCAAGATAACACTGACCCGATAGTGAGGCATCTAGATAACACTGACCCGATGGTTAGGCATCTAGATAACACTGCCTCTATAGTGAGACATCTAGATACTACT
>NW_018404378.1:52743-83311 GCF_002113885.1 Mizuhopecten yessoensis
CCTACTGCCTCGATAGTGAGACATCAAGATAACACTGCCTCGATAGTGAGACATCTAGATAACACTGCCTAGATAGTGAGACATCAAGATAACACTGCCTAGATAGTTAGACATCTATGTACTACTTTCTAGATAGTGAGACATCTAGATAACACTGCCTCGATAGTGAGACATCTAGATAACACTGCCTAGATAGTGAGACAACAAGATAACACTGCCTAGATAGTGAGACATCAAGATAACACTCCCTAGATAGTGAGACATCTATGTACTACTTTCTAGATAGTGAGACATCTAGATAACACTGCCCCGATAGTGAGACATCTAGATAACACTGACCCGATAGTGAGACATCTAGTTTAGGGAGCGCCTACATTCAAAAGGAGTAGTACCTCAAAAAAAAGTATATGATAACGAAACTTGACAACTTATGACCCTGACAACTAGTTCCTCAACACGAAAAAACATGACCGCGACAACTAATTCCAAACATGACAAAATATGACAACGACAACTAGTACCTCAATTCGACAAAACATGACCCGACAACTTAGTCTTCGACGACAAAATATGAAAACGACAACCAAGACCTCAACATGACAAAATATGACCGCAACAACAAATACCTTAACACGACAAAATATGACGGGACAACTAATACCTCAACACGACAAAATATGACCGCAACAGCTAATACCTTTACACCACAAAACATGACAGGACAACTAATACATCAACACGACAAAATATGACCGCAACAACTAATACATCAACCTGACAAAATATGACCGCGACAATAAATACCTTAACACGACAAAATATGACCGCAACAACAAATACCTTAACACGACAAAATATGACCGCAACAACTAAGACCTCAACACGACAAGATATGACCGCGACAACTAATACCTTATCACGACAAAATATGACGGGACAACTAATACCTCAACACGACAAAATATGACCGCAACAACTAATACCTTATCACGACAACATATGACCGCAACAACTATTGCCAATAATCTCAACACGACAAAATATGACCGCAACAACTAATACCTTAACACGACAAAATATGACCACAACACTTCATCCGGAACACTACATAGACTTATACAGTGGCATTTCACGCAAACATTTTACCTAAAAAAATCCTTCGACACTTTATGAACGCGACACAATCTTATCATGGAGAATCAACATTTCGAGAAATTAAACTACAACATTATTTCATACCGACAAAAGTGTTGACAGGTCCTTTATGAAATTCACAAGAGATCTGTTTCTCTTTTAAATCACTACCATAATATTCTTTACATTTCCTCGGGTCGGTAAGCATGAAAAGTAGAAAGTTTATGTATCACAACCAGTAAGTGTTTATGTGTGACGTATCGGTGACTAATACGTTACGTACCTTGTCACCTTCACACTACATTTGTTTTCCAGAGGCTGACCTCTTTTGCTGCCTGGCTCCCATACCACAGGATTTCGTGGCCATGATTCCTTATTCTCCCAATCTAGATTTAGATTTTGAAGAGTGGCAAATAAGATGTTCAAACAATTTAAATGCATCTTTTACCACAGGAGTAAAATATACTAGACAAGGTTCATAAAGGGTCATAACTCTTGATAAGTCTTTTTACTACTCGGAAAGCATCGGTACTTCCCGTAAACGAGAATACACGTATGTTCTCGTTTACGGGAGTGTCGACGGTTCCTGGTTATTAAAAGTCATACAGTTCTCTCTTCATGACAATGGAAACCATAACACACATACACTTAGGTTATAAATCATAACACACATACACTTAGGTTATAAGCCATAACACACATACACTTAGGTTATAAACCATAACACACACACTTAGGTTATAAACCATAACACACAGACGCTTAGGTTATAAACCATAACACACACACACACTTAGGTTATAAACCATAACACACATACACTTAGGTTATAAGCCATAACACATACACTTAGGTTATAAGCCATAACACATACACTTAGGTTAAAAACCATAACACACATTCACTAAGGTTATAAACCATTACACACACCCTTAGGTTATAAGCCATAAAACACAAACCCTTAGGTTATAAGCCAAAACACACATACACTTAGGTTATAAGCCATAAAACACAAATCCTTAGGTTAAAAGCCATAACACACATACACTAAGGTAATAAACCATAACACACACCCGTAGGTTATAAGCCATAAAACACAAACCCTTAGGTTATACTGTAAGCCATAACACACATACACTTAGGTTATAAACCATTACACACACCCTTAGGTTATAAGCCATAAAACACAAACCCTTAGGTTATACTGTAAGCCATAACACACATACTCTTAGGTTATAAGCCATAACACATACACTTAGGTTATAAACCATAACACACATACACTTAGGTTATAAACCATAACACATACACTTAGGTTATAAGCCATAACACACATACATTTAGGTTATAAACCATAACACACACACATTTAGGTTATAAGCCATAACACACACACACTTAGGTTATAAACCATAACATGAAAACACTGAGGTTATACACCATAACACACACACTTAGGTTTTGAACCGTAACACAAATACACTTAGGTTATAAACCGTAAGACAAACACTTAGGTTATAAACCATAACACACACACTTAGGTTATAAACCATAACACACATACTCTTAGGTTATAAGCCATAACACACATACACTTAGATTATAAACCGTGAGACAAACACTTAGGTTATAAGCCATAACACACATACACTTAGGTTATAAACCATAATACAAATACACTTAGGTTATAAGCCATAACACACACACACTTAGGTTATACACCATAACACAAATACACTTAGGTTATAAACCATAACACACATACACTTAGGTTATAAACCGTAACACACATACACTTAGGTTATAAACCATAACACACATACACCTAGGTTATAAACCATAACACACATACACTTAGGTTATAAACCATAACACACACATACACTTAGGTTATAAACCATAACACACATACAGTTAGGTTATAAACCATAACACATATACACTTATGTTATAAACCATAACACACACATACACTTAGGTTAGGTTATAAACCATAACACACATACACTTAGGTTATAAGCCATAACACACACATACACTTAGGTTATGAACCATAACACACACATACACTTAGGTTATAAATCATAACACACATACACTTAGGTTATAAGCCATAACACACACACACTTAGGTTATAAGCCATAACACACATACACTTAAGTTATAAACCATAACACACACACACTTAGGTTATAAGCCATAACACACACACTAAGGTTATAAACCATAACACACATACACTTACGTTATACGCCATAACTCTCTTAATATCAATTAGAACAACTTGGCGGTAACGCATACAAAGCTTTATGTGAAGAGCAAGTTTGCCGCACGTTTCATTGTAGAGATCGATGTTGTACTTTAGGAGGAGTAGCGCGGGCATAAGTGTTTCTATAGACAACAGTCTACCTGCTTTAAGTCTGTTGGTAGCACCTCTCCCACTACTTCGGTACGGGGAATAAAGAGCACATTTCCTGTAAAATGGCCGTGAAGCGCAATTTCATGTACAGGAACGCACAGGTCTAGGAAAGTGTGAACAATAAGTTATTACAATTCACATATGTATGCAAATATATTTTGTTTATATGTTTGCCAAATTAAAACGAATCCTGACATTCGACTTTTCGCCAGTCTTACTCATTCCATCGTGCATATTACTGCAACAAGGCTGATCCTAGCAACACAGGCTATCCTGTCACGGGCTGTAACTTAAAGTTTGTATAAAAGGTTGTATGCATCAATCCTGGATAATCTTGTTACTGGTGGTAACGTATACATGTGTATCTGTCACGGGCTGTAACTTAAAGTTTGTATAAAAGGTTGTATGCATCAATCCTGGATAATCTTGTTACTGGTGGTAACGTATACGTATGTATCTGTCACGGGCTGTAATATTTACGGGTGTACGCTGGTAGAGTGTAATCCTGTCGTGGGTGGCAACACTCAGATTATTTTATCACAGGCTGTAATGTAAAAGCATGTAAAAGTATAAGTCGCTGAGACAGAAAGACTTCAGCTTTAATTACTTATCAGTTTGGAAATATAAATGTCTACAATTTTTACTTTACGCACCAACATATATACATGCAGTATAAACTTAATGTACAATTTGTAACGTTCAAAGAACAACTGTTCTTCTTTTCAAGAAATGACAGAGTGAGCGATTTGGACTATTCGTCCCAGTAAGTATACACGATCTATATGTAGGCGAAATGTCTAGTAATTGGCGTTAAAATACGCCTATGATCAGCAACAGCCTGACAAAGACGAGTCGGTCCTGAAACATATTTCAAGGTATAAGTGTCTATATTACCCCGCTTTTAACGGGTCCTCGGCCAAAGTTCAGCTTTACAGAATTACAAATGTACAGAGAAAACCTCTTTAAATAACAACATATATATAAATAAACGAATCAAACGCATGCAGTAACATATGTGTAAACGATATATCTAATCCTTCTCTAAAACAATTTATTTATCTTTTCCCAATAGCGATTGATCTATAGATTTGCTATGTCATTTAAAAAATCTTTTTTCCAATAGCGATATATATATATATAAATTTTCCAAGATTTGCTATGTGCGCGCTTACTAGTTATACCAGTTGGTCTGCCACATCTATGCAGTTTATTGCTTATATTTATATTTTCGTAATGAGAATTCGCAAAAAATAATATATGTCTTTTCCAACTTTCAAATTTCCCGCGTATTACCGTCAGGTCAGGTCAATATCTAGAACGGCAAAAAGATAACAGCTGACGTCACGCGCTATTTCCCATACAGAATTGAAAAGACTTATAACGCAACTTTCGTTAATATTTCATTTGTTTTTAATTTATATATATCATATTCTCAATTCATAAAATAGTAACAAATAACATTTTGTAAGTAACTTTTCAAGTGGCGTAAATAAAATTCCGATTTTATTGCGACCTATATCCGGCGCACGCACTCAACGGAAGCCCGAAGTAATCAGGTCAGAGTTATATTTGCAGTCCAGCATGTTGTTCAACCGGAGAAGGTTGAATTGGTAAAAATCTCACAAACACTTGAGACAGGCAGCTGGGGCCTGTTCGTTTATGCGGAACAACCGGTTTGACCGTTTATAAATGTAACAATTTCGGGTATAAATCCTGGCGGACCTGCAAATGTGCATGCAGGCCTTGCAAGGCTTTGTCAAGGCTCGCCTGAAAGCAGCATCAGCTTACTAGGTCCGACCTTATTTAATAAACGAACAACAGTGGTCCGATCGGTTTGACCGTTTAAACGAAAACGGCCCAGGTGTTCGGGATCAAAGAAGATACCGTAAGTTCGGTAGTGACGTCACTGTTAAGTCGCTCGGAGGTGCAAAGACCAACTTAAGTTATAGTCGCATACTACGAAGCTGCTATTGGCAGTACTGTAGTAGTAATATAGAAGGGCCACACCAAATGTAAATATATATGAATAGATTTCCAAGATTTGCTATGACATTTTAAAAATCTTATTCCAATAGCGATATATATATAAAAAAAAACAAGATTTTCTATGTCATTTTTATCATATGTTCTGAGTAGCCCCATTTGTTTAAATATACTTATATTGATAATATACTACATGTATGGTTCTACCAGAGATTTGAGCAGTGTTTAATAAACGGACCTTTAAAATAAATAAAATAAAAATAAATATACAACATTTGATATAGCGCCCTATCTAGCTTACAGAAGCCACTCTAAAGCGCTTTACAGTACATAGATATACAATTTTATACAGTCAATACAATTAGCATATATATATAAATCAATACAATATTGAGGAATTCGCAGGAGCTGCCTTATCAGGCGCTAACTGCTAGTCCTATGCCACATGGCTAATATCTCTCTTTGTGTGTATGCCTGTGTGTGTGCTGGATATGTATTGTGTTCTGTTTGTAGTGGGACCGTGCTTCCAACGGTATCCTTTATAGTGCCACCTCACTTGAATGCTACAACACAGATACCGCAACACCCACCCAAGACCATTTTATACCCCACCTGGGTTGTTGGAGTTGTGTGGGCAGGATAAAAACACTTTCTCTAATATTCCCTGCATACGGCGACTTCGGGGCCCGAACCCCGGTCGCCTGCTTGGAAGGCCGGAGTGTTAACCACTCGACCAATCCGACCAATAGCCTTGGCACTAAGGATAAACGGAATCCGCTAGTTAACAAAGGGTACATACTAGTAGTCTTTTATTACGATCAGAAATGAATATATAAACTATCACAACTACAAATGTATACGTTATGAGAAATTTGTAACCAGCAAAATGAACTTATCTAAACTTCTCCAACAAAAGAAAATACATTTGTACATAAATTCCTATCACAGCCAAATAAGTTATGCAAAGTATAGATTGTTTAGCCTTGGCACTATTCCGTCTTTGAGTATTGCAGAGTTATCTTCTCTTGGGAGCAGGTATTTATTGTTACGTCACTTGTTTGTGAGAGAAACGTCATCAATTTTGGGGAAAACGATGTCATTTTCTCACACAGACCAATGACGTAACAATGCGCAAAGACGGAATTTACGGGTCGGTGGAAATGCCATCGGTAACTGCTACATTGGCAGACAGGAAACGTTGTGTTACGATGTCATCAGGTCAAGGGAAGGGGTTTTCTCAGGGTACTCCGGTTTCCTATCACATTAACCCACCTCCAACGCGCGCTAACATCTGGGCCAACCAGAGTGATTAATATAAGTGAAATAACTTTTTTCAAAGTTGTTGTAAAACAGATAAAGTTCATATTATAACGAAAGGGGATTCATTATTTGTTAAAAGTTAAGAAACAGAAAGTCGATACAAATATAGAGGAATATATCTACAGCGCCGGTCACGTGATAAAAGCTCCACCAATTGAAGCTGGCATCCTGTACGATGAAACACATATTTGTTTTTGATAGAGAGGTGTGTTTAAAGAGCATAGATCTCATTAATGTTCCTTATACCTGTAAAACAAGTTCTAATGAGGCTCGTTGAATAAAAGATCAGTAATCAATAGTTTATATCATATAGACAGCATTGGCGATATATCGTAATAACTGTGTTAATATATAACACAAGTCACTGGACTACAGTTCCCAAATCTGACAGAACCGTGTACAGACAGTGACAGTGCATTCTCTTGTATTCACTTCTAAGTGATGTGTGCTGTAAGACTTCCTGTTTACACTTCGTGTTTAGATATATTTAGTTTGCAGCAGTTATTTATCTTCCAAGCATTGTGAAGATCAAGCCATTGCTTTACAGTGGTATCGGTGTTTAGGCTTATACTTTACTCCTCGTGACCAACTGTCAAACCTTCTGTAACCACGCATGCGCGTGGTGGTTGGCGGTGAAGCGACTGTCGCCGTATACGTGTGCGTGTAAGTAATGGATCTGTACCGGCTCTCAATTCAAGTTTCCATCAGTGTATAACCTTTCTATTTTCTGGATTTGTTTTAAATGATATGTTCTTTGTATTGTGTGAGCTGACTTGTCTGTAGAGTATGGAATACCACCTCAGCGGTAAGTAAACGTCACTTTTTACTTATATCGTATATCAATCATATACTGTATATCAATCATATACCGTATATCAATCATATACCGTATATCAATCATATTTAGTATATCAATCATATTCAGTATATCAATCATATTCAGTATTGTAGCGCATCACAAACGATATATACAGAAACTGACTGAAGTACTTCCCTGTTGCATTTGTAAGAGGATGTACAGTTCACGCTATTTACACTGTCTGTATTGTAACAAATATATACAATACTTACACGTACCCTACATCCATCACATGACAATATCTTATCGAGTCACATGACAACGATTATGACGTATTATACCGGCATTGTCATAGCAATGGCATTGCTACATAAGATGACATTTTATCTGTAGTCCTAGGTCCTAATTGGATTGGATTTTAATTAAAATGTCGCGAGGAAATGGAAATGTTAGTTATATATAATTCATTGTGTTGGAATATCCACATGTGTTCCCGCGGACACCTGTTAAGGCTAACTATGGTATCTTACGAAATATGATGGTCATTGGTACATTTTATTAATGTACACGTATCATTTTTTTTATTCAGATGCCATCTCTATTATATATATTTATATTGGTGTAATGGGACAAAGAAATTCCCTCATTTTATATAGGACCGCATAGAGTGACTCTTCAAAAGGACAATCTGCTAACGTGAAAGCGTTTTTTGTATAGCAGCCGTGTAATAACGGACGAGCTTAGAACGGTTTCACCTGTATAAAGCGACCCTCTGTGTAGTGTGTTGGTCAGAATACAGGGTGCGCCTTTGTATAGTCCTAACACATGTAATAGTCACTAATAGAACAATCTTGAAATACGTGTCTTTTCGTAACAACCACCTGTTTACAGTCTGAAAAGTGGTTATGTTTGTATAGCAACCACGTGAGGGGTGTAACATTGTGTATAGTGCTCATCTTTGTAAAGCAACAACCTGTGTATTGCGACGGTATGAATTGTGTTCATACCTTTGTGAACAACACCCGTGTACTGCGACGGTCTGAAGGGTGTTCATATCAATGTTAACAACCACCTGTGTACTGCGACGGTCTGAAGGGTGTTCATATCTTTGTGAACAACCACCTGTGTACTGCAACGGTCTGAAGGGTGTTCATATCATTATTAACAACCACCTGTGTACTGTGACAGTCTGAAGGGTGTTCATATCATTGTTAACAACCACCTGTGTACTGCGACGGTCTGAAGGGTGTTCATATCTTTGTGAACAACCACCTGTGTACTGCGACGGTCCATGTATAAGGTGTTTATGTAAAGCATTCACATGTGCAATGGGAAACAACATATTGCAAACAGTTGCCCTAGGGACGAATTTAGAACCTGATTCGGCGGTTCTTTTTATAACACTATTAACATAATTGAAACTAAAGCGATGAGGGCTGCGTACAGGTAATACACCAGCTGTCACTGGTGATTGTTACACATCGGTGTTCAGGGATACACACACTCTTCTCACAATAGTATACATATACATGCCGTCTGCAGACATGCGGCAGGTGAGATGGAGCTGTCATTGTAAATTAGCGCCGTAACTCTCTCCGCGGGCGACAGCGTGTACACAGCACTGTCTCCCGTCAACGTTAGGTGAATAGGATGTAGGTGAGAAAAATGCTCAGGACAGAAAATGAAGATACGACGGTGAAGAGTTAAGATTGGGTGTAGCGGTAATGGGGAAGGTGAGTAGCGGTGATGGGGAAAGGTCAAATGGTGATGGGGAAGGGTGCAGAGATGGGGAAGGGTGTAGTGGTGATAGGGAAGGGTGTTGTGGTGATGGGGAAGGGTGTAGTGGTGACGGGGAAGGGTGTTGTGGTGATGGGGAAGGGTGTAGTTATGGGGAAGGGTGTAGGGATGGGGAAGGTTGTAGTGGTGATAGGGAAGGGTGTTGTGGTGATGGGGAAGGGTGTAGTGATGGGGAAGGGTGTAGGGATGGGGAAGGGTATAGTGATGGGGAAGGTTGTAGTGGTGATAGGGAAGGTTGTGGTGGTGATGGGGAAAGGTGTAGCGGGGATGGGGAAGGTTGTAGTGGTGAGGGGGAAGGGTGTAGTGGTGATGGGGAAGGATGTAGTGGTGATGGGGAAGGTATTGTGGTGATGGGAAGAGTGTAGTGGTGATGGGGAAGGGTGTAGTGGTGATGAGGAAGGGTGTAGTGGTGATGGGGAAGAGTGTAGCGGTGATGGGGAAGGATGACGTGGTGTTGGGGAAGGGTGTAGTGGTGATGGGGAAGGGTGTAGTGGTGTAGGGGAAGGATGTAGTGGTGATGGGGAAGGATGTTGTCGTGTTGGGGAAGGGTGTAGTGGTGATGGGGAAGGATGTTGTGGTGTTGGGGAAGGGTGTAGTGGTGATGGGGAAGGATGTAGTGGTGATTGGGAAGGGTGTAGCGGTGACGGGGAAGGGTGAAGTGGTGACGGGGAAGGGTGAAGTGATGGGGAAGGGTGTAGTGGTGATTGGGAAGGGTGTAGCGGTGACGGGGAAGGGTGAAGTGGTGATGGGGAAGGGTGTAGTGGTGATGGGGAAGGTTGTAGCGGTTACGGGGAAGGGTGAAGTGGTGATGGGGAAGGGTGAAGTGATGGGGAAGGGTGTAGTGGTGACGGGGAAGGGTGTAGTGGTGATGGGGAAGGATGAAGTGGTGTTGGGGAAGGGTGTAGTGGTGATGGGGAAGGGTGTAGTGGTGATGGGGAAGGGTGTTGTGGTGTCGGGGAAGGGTGAAGTGGTGACGGGGAAGGGTGTAGTGATGATGGGGAAGGGTGTAGGGTGATTGGGTTGGGTGTAGTGATGGGGAAGGGTGTAGTGGTGATGAGGAAGGGTGTAGTGGTGATGGGGAAGTGTGTAGCGGTGATGGGGAAGGGTGAAGTGGTGTTGAGTAAGGTGTGTTTGTTATTATTGGATGATACTGAGTGCCGAAAGAAGGCGGGAAGGAGTGGTTCAATTAAAATTGTGAGTAATGTTACCAATATACTACCCCCGTAGTATATCTCGGATGCATAACGGAATATATTTTATAAATCACAAGGACATGTCACGCACGTGCTACATCTATACAGCTGTCGATAATGTATATCAGTATATATAAAGTGGTACAATCATCACCTATTCGTAGATAGTTTTAGTTGTACTTTATAAACTTTATTTATTTTACAACAATTATGAAACAAGTTATTTCAACATATATTATTCACTCTTGTTGGCCCGGATGTTAGCGCGCGGGGGGTTTCAGAGTGGGAGAAACCGGAGCACCCGGAGAAAGCCCACGTGGTCGGGAAGGTAACCCCATACCTTTTCACGTCTGATCGGGAATCGAACCCCGGCCGCCTTGGTGAAAAGCAAGTGCGCTATCCACTGCACCACCGGACCATTCCGACGTTTGTGTGTGTGTGTTGGGGGGGTACATTTTAACCAGCTTTGAAGGAACACTAATAAAACGCAAAATTGGTACTTGCAATACTTCTGACAGTATATATCCAAACAGAGACTATATATGCTTTATACGTCTCTGGTCCTAACATATATATATATATACATCCTCTAGTTTATGTCAGTAGTCTTAGGTCTTAACCACCTATCCTCTCCCCCCCTTTCACGATGTGATCACGAGTACTAGTGGTCCGCACATAATCCTTTGGTTCGCCCCTGTGGCTGGGGTATAAATTTCTACGTTTAAGCAGCATCTAAAGTCAACGACGATGGTGTACACAATGAAGGATTGTTAAAGTCCCATCGCATTAAAGTATTACAACCTAACCCGGTAAAATAACAACCTAACATGTTATGTTAGTCCCACAGCGGGCTAATGTATATCACCAGGTGTAAACGGGGAAGGGGAGCGTGAGTATCTGATACAGGTTTGAAGTGAAGCTATGGCGGAGTAAATCAGTTTTGAAGCTCTCATCAAGAATATACAGAATATCCCATCTAGACCCCGAACCTGCGGAAATTAATCGCCCCATGTGGTCGTTTGGTGGTGGGGGTGGGGGTGGGGTGGGGGAGACGTAGTGAGACAGTGCTCCTGCCAGGGCCCTTCGCTTCTTCTGCCCTTACATGTTGGACAACATCTACATGTCACCAGGAGGGTGCATGGTACTAATAATGAGGAAGTATGGTGAAAGAAAAGGCAGTCGCGACGTTTGGAGCGTTTGAACTTCGGTGAAATCGAAGCCACGGGTTCGACTCCCGGCGTCAGGGACAACCTGTCTTGGACATCTTAGCAGTCTTGGAATGACTGTTTAGATATTGTTTATTTTTGCACCCTTTTGGTAAAGGTAAAATATCGCCTATGCCCGCGTCAATGTCCAGTGTTTTTTCGTTGTTTACACAGAGCAGTATGATAACCACACAGTATTTACGTGTGTTTTATAACTGTACATATGTGCTGTGCCTATGAGAGTTGTAAATAACCAATATCTAAGCTGATACAGACTAGACGTCTAGCCACCATTTCCCCGCCCGGGTCACGTGATCACTAAGGTGGTGAAATACGTATATTTTTGTTTAGCTAACAGTGTTCAATAAAAAAGACTCTTATTACGGACTTTTTTTAACATTACTGCGTAGCCGTATGTATTTATCATCATTATCTTTTTTACTCCTATTTGTATTTTGCAAATAAAACATGTTTATATCAAATTTAATTGTATTTTAAATAGTTATCCTTGGTGATAAACTGCACACATCATGCTTCACATGGTCTTTTGAAAGAAAAAAGGAAAAATAATTTCCTTTATATATCTTAATGTATTTTCAATTTTGCTTCGTGAAGTTGTTTGTCTGAGATGGGTTTGTCTGGACTGTGCATTACTTAGGTGGCATTCGGAATAAAATAGATTTTGTCACGCAACGATTGTGTCGCGTGATTTAATACAATATATATCTAGTGTGTTAAAGAAAGGTAAGTGACAAATAAAATACATAAACATCAAGATACATTATAGTATACGTTACTTCAGGACCCCCGTACCGGTTAATAAAATACATAAACATCAAGATACATTATAATATACGTTACGCAAATGAGAGAGTGTCCCCCAACTAATAGTTGATTGTCCCTCAGTGTTCAAGGCTTGTCCTGTGTAAGTTTGTTTGTACTTAGGGTACAAATCTTGAATAAAAGCCAGTGGGAACACCGACTAATGAAAAAGAAAGTAGAACAATCTGCAACAAAGCCAGACCAGGATTCGAACCCAGGAACTTCCGTCTTTATACTGTTCAATGGAATATATAAAAAATAAAATTAAGGGGAGGTAACTAGATATATGAAAAACTACAGTGGGATTCTCCAGTGTTTAGGTTACAGTAGTCTCGTTAAATCAGACGCTTGGCCCATTGTAATTCAGCGTAGCTTGCGTCGACAACAAGAGTCTGGTTGAACGAGACTAAAGTAACAATGGGACAGGCGTCCTTAAGGGGAGGTAACTGTATGTTAAAATACTTCGCTTGCGGCTGCACAGGCATTCCGTTGATAGTGTGTTTATGTTATGATTGTGTTGACTTATTAAATAAAATACGTTTGAAAAGTTACCCAACTCAGTGGTACTGTGGTGATGCATGCCTGCACGAAGTAAGGTTAGATCTATGGTAGTCCGTATGCCATAGTGACATGCCGTTAGAGTGTTACGCCTCGTGGTGTCCATAGCCAGGGGACCGCCAGGTTCTCATTTAACTAATAGCATATCAGATAGGACAATTACAGGTCTACAATCATCTATCCAGTTACACAGGGTTACATTAACTTAATTAGTATTGAAAGTACCGTTTGACATTCTCATAACTTAAGTAAAAGTAAGAATTCCCGTAGTCTGAGGTAACAGGATATAAATATAAACCCAATTGAAGCATGACTCGTATTCATGTAGAAAGTGTCGTGAACACTTGAGTATACGTAAACGGTAATGGTAATGTGTGATTCATGTTGTGGGTATACATGTCTCGTTCCCCCGGGAACCTGTAGTGTCTGTTTCACCTATTCCACACTATATGACACAGTATCGCCTTGTGTGTGTATCGAACATAGCACCCAAACAGGTTACTGGCAATAACAGCGGTGTGGGTCATCAAACAGGTAACTGGCAATAACAGCGGTGTGGGTCATCAAACAGGTTACTGGCAATTACAGCGGTGTGAGTCATCAAACAGGTTACTGGCAATTACAGCGGTGTTGGTCATCAAACAGGTTACTGACAATTACAGCGGTGTGGGTCATCAAACAGGTTACTGGCAATTACAGCGGTGTGGGTCATCAAACAGGTTACTGGCAATTACAGCGGTGTGGGTCATCAAACAGGTTACTGGCAATTACAGCGGTGTGGGTCATCAAACAGGTTACTGGCAATTACAGCGGTGTGGGTCATCAAACAGGTTACTGGCAATTACAGCGGTGTGGGTCATCAAACAGGTTACTGGCAATTACAGCGGTGTGGGTCATCAAACAGGTTACTGGCAATTACAGCGGTGTGGGTCATCAAACAGGTTACTGGCAATTACAGCGGTGTGGGTCATCAAACAGGTTACTGGCAATTACAGCGGTGTGGGTCATCAAACAGGTTACTGGCAATTACAGCGGTGTGGGTCATCAAACAGGTTACTGGCAATTACAGCGGTGTGGGTCATCAAACAGGTTACTGGCAATTACAGCGGTGTGGGTCATCAAACAGGTTACTGGCAATTACAGCGGTGTGGGTCATCAAACAGGTTACTGGCAATTACAGCGGTGTGGGTCATCAAACAGGTTACTGGCAATTACAGCGGTGTGGGTCATCAAACAGGTTACTGGCAATTACAGCGGTGTGGGTCATCAAACAGGTTACTGGCAATTACAGCGGTGTGGGTCATCAAACAGGTTACTGGCAATTACAGCGGTGTGGGTCATCAAACAGGTTACTGGCAATTACAGCGGTGTGGGTCATCAAACAGGTTACTGGCAATTACAGCGGTGTGGGTCATCAAACAGGTTACTGGCAATTACAGCGGTGTGGGTCATCAAACAGGTTACTGGCAATTACAGCGGTGTGGGTCATCAAACAGGTTACTGGCAATTACAGCGGTGTGGGTCATCAAACAGGTTACTGGCAATTACAGCGGTGTGGGTCATCAAACAGGTTACTGGCAATTACAGCGGTGTGGGTCATCAAACAGGTTACTGGCAATTACAGCGGTGTGGGTCATCAAACAGGTTACTGGCAATTACAGCGGTGTGGGTCATCAAACAGGTTACTGGCAATTACAGCGGTGTGGGTCATCAAACAGGTTACTGGCAATTACAGCGGTGTGGGTCATCAAACAGGTTACTGGCAATTACAGCGGTGTGGGTCATCAAACAGGTTACTGGCAATTACAGCGGTGTGGGTCATCAAACAGGTTACTGGCAATTACAGCGGTGTGGGTCATCAAACAGGTTACTGGCAATTACAGCGGTGTGAGTCATCAAACAGGTTACTGGCAATTACAGTGGTGTGGGTCATCAAACAGGTTACTGGCAATTACAGTGGTGTGGGTCATCAAACAGGTTACTGGCAATTACAGCGGTGTGGGTCATCAAATAGATTACTGACAATTACAGCGGTGTGGCTCATGAAACAGGTTACTGGCAATTACAGCGGTTTGGGTCATCAAACATCTTACTGACAATTACAGCGGTGTGGCTCATCAAATAGATAACTGGCAATTACAGCGGTGTGATTCATCAAACAGGTTACTGACAATTACAGCGGTGTGGGTCATAATATCGCAATGTAATGTTGATCAACAATTAAAGCATGAACTTGCATAAATTTGCAATATTTAAGAATATATTAAAAGCGTTAAAGTTAAACTTTTTTTACAGTTAAAATCCGTGTTTTACTGATAAAACACTTCTCAGTTCCTGGAAAGAGCTTGGTATGAAGTTAACATTAACAGGTTTTACTGATAAACACTTCTCACTTCCTAGAAAGTGCTTGGTATGAAGTTAACATTAACAGCTTTTACTGATAAAACACTTCTCAGTTCCTAGAAAGAGCTTGGTATGAAATTAACATTAACAAGTTTTACTGATAAACCACTTCTCAGTTCCTAGAAAGTGTTTGGTATGAAGTTATCATTAACAGGTTTTACTGATAAACACTTCTCAGTTCATAGAAAGTGCTTGGTATGAAGTTAACCTTAACAGGTTTTATTGCTAAAACACTTCTCAGTTCCTAGAAAGAGCTTGGTATGAAGTAAAAATTAACAGCCTTTACTGATAAACCACTTCTCAGTTCCTAGAAAAGGGCTTGGTATGAAGTTAAAATAAACTGCTTTTTACTGATAAAACACTTCTCAGTTCCAAGAAAGAGCTTGGTGTGAAGTTAACATTAACAGTTTTTACTTCGTTGTCCTGCTGGATTTTAGGTTACTTAAAATACAAATTAAAAACAAAAAAACGGAGCATGTATTTATCTACATTTGTCTAGGCATGATACATGAAAACTAACCGTCCTGTAACCACGCCTAGACATCATACAGGAAAACTAACCGTCCTGTATCCACGCATAGAAATCATACAGAAAAACTAACCGTCATGTATCCACACATAAACATCATACAGGAAAAGTAACCGTCCTGTATCCAAGCAGAGACATCATACAGGAAAGCTAACCGTCCTGTATCTACGCATAGACATCATAGAGGAAAACTAACCGCCCTGTATCCCCGCATAGACATCATAGAGGAAAACTAACCGCCCTGTATCCACGCATAGACATCATACAGGAAAACTAACCGTCCTGTATCCATGCTTAGACATCATACAGGAAAACTAACCGCCCTGTATCCACGCATAGACATCATACAGGAAAACTGACCGTCCTGTATCCACGCATAGACATCATACAGAAAACCAACCGTCCTGTATCCAAGCATAGACATCATACAGGGAAACTAACCGTCATGTATCCACACATAAACATCATACAGGAAAACTAACGGTCCTGTATCCACACATAAACATCATACAGGAAAACTAACGGTCCTGTATACATGCATAGACATCATACAGGTTAGCTAACCGCCCTGTATCCACACATATACATTATACAGGAAAACTAACCGCCCTGTATCCACGCATAGACATCATACAGGAAAACTAACGGTCCTGTATCCACACATAAACATCATACAGGAAAACTAACGGTCCTGTATACATGCATAGACATCATACAGGTTAACTAACCGCCCCTGTATCCACGCATAGAAATCATAGAGGAAAATTAACCGTCCTGTATCCACACATATACATTATACAGGAAAACTAACCGCCCTGTATCCACGCATAGACATCATACAGGAAAACTAACCGTCATGTATCCACGCATAGACATCATACAGGAAAACTAACGGTCCTGTATACATGCATAGACATCATACAGGTTAACTAACCGCCCTGTATCCACACATATACATTATACAGGAAAACTAACCGCCCTGTATCCACGCATAGAAATCATAGAGGAAAATTAACCGTCCTGTATCCACACATATACATTATACAGGAAAAATAATCGTCCTGTATCCACGCATCGACATCATACAGGAAAACTAACCGCCCTGTATCCACACATAAACATCATACAGGAAAACTAACCGTCCTGTATCCACACATAGACATCATACAGGAAACCTAACCGCCCTGTATCCACGCATAGACATCATACAGGAAAACTAGCCGTCCTGTATCCACACATAAACATCATACAGGAAAACTAACCGTCCTGTATCCACACATAAACATCATACAGGAAAACTTACCGTCCTGTATCCAACCATAGACATCATACAGGAAAACTACCCGTCCTGTATCCACACATAAACATCATACAGGAAAACTAACCGTCCTGTATCCACACATAAACATCATACAGGAAAACTTACCGTCCTGTATCCACGCATAGACAGGAAAACTTACCGTCCTGTATCCACACATAGACATCATACAGGAAAACTAACCGCCCTGTATCCACGCATAGACATCATACAGGAAAACTTACCGTCCTGTATCCAACCATAGACATCATACAGGAAAACTAACCGTCCTGTATCCACGCATAGACAGGAAAACTTACAGTCCTGTATCCACACATAGATAGACATCATACAGGAAACCTAACCGCCCTGTATCCACGCATAGAAATCTTATGACAGTGGAATGCTTCCAGACCATCGAAGTCGGATTTTACATCGTTCATTTTTTATTCGTGAATAAATGAAGACATCATACAGGAAAACTTACCGTCCTGTATCCACACATAAACATCATACAGGAAAACTAACCGCCCTGTATCCACACATAGAAATCTTATGACAGTGGAATGCTTACAGACCATCGAAGTCGGATTTTACATCGTTCATTTTTTATTCGTGAATAAATGACAGAACACTTATTAAAATACCGGAAATGATCGGAATACAATGAATGTCGTTAAAGAGCTGCGATATACAAGTATCACACCGCGCGCTACTTCTCGCCTTCTCAGATAGCATTGGATTTTAATATCGTAGATATTTATCTATATCTGAAATACAAACCTTCTCCTCACAGTAAAATGGTGTTAGAAAAACAACAACTCCTTACAAAAGGAGGTTATATCGGTTGTGTTGATACAAGACAAATCAAAAGGTCAGAAAAAGTACTTCCGGTTAATTCTTCACGTGCAAATGATTACACACTACGCTACATGTATATCAAGTCTGAGGGTTCTCTGACCCTACCACCGAATTCGGGAAATGAAACAATGGTCTGTTAGGACTTTGAGTTCGCGTTATATATCGGCCGAACTGATCTGATCGAATTAGCGGGTCCATGTAACAGTCTCGCAGAAATCGGTGAAGGCCCCTGTCTCGCTAATGTTCCTTGTCTTAGTTAGATTTCTATTTAGTTGAGTCATGTTTTACTTCCGGGATAAACTCCTTAGTTTAACAATAATGAAACGATTTATAATCACAAAATTTTCATTAGCATGTGTTTTCTTTCAAATATCCTCGAATCTCGTAGGGTTACTCAACGTAAACGAGTGTAGCCTCTGGGATTTCGAGGAGGGTGGGACTATTTTTTTCTTTTGTCACGAACTGAGACAGCATTCAAAAGTATATGTACACTGTGCTGTTTCCTGATCCCAGAATCTAGTGTAATTGACACCGATCTTGGAGTAACACTGACTAAAGCGTTAGGGAGATTCGGACTTGTTGGCGCCAAGGGGACATCCTGGTTCAACACCCAGGCCGCGTACACCTACCTGTCTACGTGCTTGTGTGCTGAAAAACTGAGATATTGTTCTCACCAGGTGTCTACCATAAACGTATGATGCATATCTCTAAAGACCATTATGTTCAAATTACCATGGTTAAGGTCACGGTCGATATGGTAATTAAATTCTTAACTAGTGTCTGATACCATGTCAGAAAGGTCACCTAGGCACAGCGGCTGATTACGACCGCACGCTCAGACTACACGTGTTTGTATACGTGTCCCTATACATTAAGATTATTACCAGTCAATTAATTTGTGAGAGCTGAAATTCCACTGAAACTTCAAGTATACAAGTATACATGTAGTTAGACTGTCTCACTTCCGATTCAGATTTCTATATTCATAACGTAATGTTTGAAACATATTTATAGGCTTAGAATTAATTTTAACATTTTCTTTTCAAGTTTGATGAATACTCTAAGCCCTTTTGAAGTGGCAGTGAATTAACACCGAGCTCTGACTGGAGTTTGATAACGAACTCCTGGACCATACACGTCCTTAAATGACCATACAGCTGTTGATAGGACGTTAAACCCTATACAGCCAAACTTGCACCGTAATCCTTCGTATTTTCTATCAGTTCATGTGTGAAAAAAATAAAGTAAGTGACACTCTGCGTCACCAATGCGTTTTTTATGCATTCATTGTAAATTCATGTAAAAGTGGCTGATTTTGGTTTGATGTGTTACTTCCAGGTATGTTGGCAAGATATGACTTAACATGTTGTGTTGGGCCACGTGTATCACAAGCGATAACATGCTACGTTAAAATCGGTACACCAGTGTTTAGATAGACTAACATGGTGTTATCCTTCTAAAATCGACACGCCAGTGTTTAGATAGACTAACATGGTGTTATCCTTCTAAAATCTGCACGCCAGTGTTTAGAAAGATTCACTTGTATTTATACTTCTAAATTCGGCACGCCAGTATTTAGATATACTAACATGGTTTTATCCTTCTAAAGTCGGCACGCCAGCGTTTAGATAGACTAACATGGTGTTATCCTTCTAAAATCGGCACGCCAGTGTTTAGATAGACTCACATGGTGTTATCCTTCTAAAGTCGGCACGCCAGTGTTTAGATAGACTAACATGGTGTTATCCTTCTAAAATCGGCACGCTAATGTTTAGATAGACTCACATGGTGTTATCCTTCTAAAATCGGCACGCTAATGTTTAGATAGACTCACATGGTGTTATCCTTCTAAAATCGGCACGCTAATGTTTAGATAGACTAACATGGTGTTATCCTTCAAAACTCGGCACGCCAGTGTTTAGATAGGCTTACATGGTGTTATCCTTCTAAAATCGGCACGCTAATGTTTAGATAGACTAACATGGTGTTATCCTTCTAAAGTCGGCACGCCAGCGTTTAGATAGACTAACAGGGTGTTATCCTTATAAAATCTGCACGCCAGTGTTTAGATAGACTAACATGGGGTTATCCTTCTAAACTCGGCACGCCAGTGTTTAGATAGACTAAAATGTTGTTATCCTTCTAAAATCGGTACGCCAGTGTTTAGATAGGCTTACATGGTGTTATCCTTCTAAAATCGGTACGCCAGTGTTTAGATAGACTAACATGGTGTTACCCTTCTAAACTCGGCACGCCAGTGTTTAGATAGGCTTACATGGTGTTATCCTTCTAAAATCGGCACGCTAATGTTTAGATAGACTAACATGGTGTTATCCTTCTTAAATCTGCACGCCAGTGTTTAGATAGACTAACATTGTGTTATCCTTCGAAACTCGGCACGCCAGCGTTTAGATAGACTAACAGGGTGTTATCCTTATAAAATCTGCACGCCAGTGTTTAGATAGACTAACATGGCGTTATCCTTCTAAACTCGGCACGCCAGTGCTTCTAAAATCGGCACGCCAGTGTTTAGATAAACTAACATGGTGTTATCCTTCTAAACTCGGCACGCCAGTGCTTCTAAAATCGGCACGCCAGTGTTTAGATAGACTCACATGGTGTTATCCTTCTAAAGTCGGCACGCCAGCGTTTAGATAGACTAACAGGGTGTTATCCTTATAAAATCTGCACGCCAGTGTTTAGATAGACTAACATTGTGTTATCCTTCTAAAATCGGTACACCAGTGTTTAAATAGACTAACATGGTGTTATCCTTCAAAACTCTGCACGCCAGCGTTTAGATAGACTAACATGGTGTTATCCTTCTAACCTCGGCACGCCAGTGTTTAGATAGGCTAACATGGTGTTATCCTTCCAAAATCGGCACGCCAGTGTTTAGATAGACTAACATGGGGTTATCCTTCTAAACTCGGCACGCCAGTGTTTAGATAGACTTACATGGTGTTATCCTTCTAAAATCGGCACGCTAATGTTTAGATAGACTAACATGGTGTTATCCTTCAAAAATCGGCACGCCAGTGTTTAAATAGACTAACATGGTGTTATCCTTCTAAAGTCGGCACGCCAGTGTTTAGATAGACTAACATCGTGTTATCCTTCTAAAATCGGTACACCAGTGTTTAAATAGACTAACATGGTGTTATCCTTCAAAAATCGGCACGCCAGTGTTTAGATAGACTCACATGGTGTTATCCTTCTAAAATCGGCACGCTAATGTTTAGATAGACTCACATGGTGTTATCCTTCTAAAATCGGCACGCTAATGTTTAGATAGACTCACATGGTGTTATCCTTCTAAAATCGGCACGCCAGTGTTTAGATAGACTAAAATGTTGTTATCCTTCTAAAATCGGTACGCCAGTGTTTAAATTAAATAGCCTAACATGGTGTTAACCTTCTAAAATCGGTACACCAGTGTTTAAATAGACTAACATGGTGTTATCCTTCTAAAATCGGTACACCAGTGTTTAGATAGACTAACGTGGTGTTATCCTTCTAAAATCGGCACGCCAGTGTTTAGATAGACTAACGTGGTGCTATCCGTCTATAATCTGTTTAGATAGACTAACATGGGGTTATCCTTCTAAACTCGGCCCGCCAGTGTTTAGATAGGCTAACATGGTGTTATCCTTCTCAACTCGGCACGCCAGTGTTTAGATAGGCTTACATGGTGTTATCCTTCTAAACTCGGTACGCCAGTGTTTAGATAGACTAACATGGTGCTATCCGTCTATAATCGGTACTCCATTGTTGAATGTAAAGAAGTGGTTGACGTTCCACAATCCGCCTTTGCGTATTGCAGAGTTATCTTCTCTTGGGAGCAGGTATTGCAGGTCACTTTTTTGTGAGAGTAACGTCATCAATTTTTGAGAAAACGACGTCATTTTCTCACACAAACCAATGACGTAACAATCAATACCTGCTCCCAAGAGAAGATAACTCTGCAATATGCAAAGACGGAATAGGAGATTATCCTATAGTGTGTTGATATTTATTCACAAGTTCACAAGGGACAACTGGCGGATACCTGATACAATGTATGTATGATAGCTGCACTGCAGACAGATTTCTCGGTACGATTGCGACTTGCATAACTTTCAAGTTTTCAGTAATCGTTTCCATTCTCCATCCTTGGTGCATTGCAATGCACCCGGGAAATAACACCACAGACTGTAATCGGATAC
Source organism: Mizuhopecten yessoensis (assembly GCF_002113885.1). Lineage (NCBI taxonomy): Eukaryota > Metazoa > Mollusca > Bivalvia > Pectinida > Pectinidae > Mizuhopecten > Mizuhopecten yessoensis. Next base: position 75,270 of record NW_018404378.1, read on the forward strand.
GCTCAATACTCACACATGATTACCTGGTACACGAAATTTGGCTATCAGTATTGCTTGTAAACGACTACAGGATATATTTGGTTTCTCAGGCGAACGTTTTGTAGTTCACCGTGGTATTTGTATTGTTACGTGAAAGCGACAGCTGGAGTTTCTTTAGTATTAACGTCGAATGTATTTAAAGTGTGACAAACGGAATCGTCTGTCAAAACACACGTCTTCCGCAAAAACATTTAAAACATGAACTTTAAAAGGTAACGCTCGCGGATGGATGTGGATGTTTCAGGTTGGTCTTCAGATCGTCGATCCGTTTGTCTCTACGTCACGTTTGCGTCGGTTTCAGCATACACATTTTAAATCTAAGGCCATGTAACGTACGATAACTTTAAAGGATAATTTAGGTTGAACACACTGACAACGGTCATGTTCAGCAGCACGTGGTCAAGACGTATATTCAGTGCGGAGAATCGTAATTAAAGCCTGCTTGCGAAGACGTCTCCCGGGGAATAATTGTATATTTGTAAATAACGCTGATTCGTCATATTAGATATGTTATTGATTAAACCATAAATAAGACAACTAATGAAAAAATAAATTCTGTCTGATAGTTCACCTTTCTGTAGATATGAGATGTTTATCACCCACACAACCTCATTGAATACTGCCATTGCTCATTAGGCTTTCTCTGTTTTGACGTTGATAGCAACAGAAAAAGATGTCGTCATGACGACCCTCCGATATGATTGCTATGGAATTTGATTACAGATCATGGAAATATATTTTGATCATATGGGTCATATAACAGGCTTCTGGTCATAGACCTGTCGACCCCTCTATGGTGTGTCCGTCTTGACGGCCATCGACGTTCTGGCAGTGTCGTATAGCAGTTGAAGTCACTGACATACACAGTACAAAAGGGTACTCTTAAAGCCGCATTATTGATTTCTTTTTTATATTTCTTTCCGTCCTTAGATCCAGGAGGAGAAAACTAATTCTCCTTATCATTCACATTGCTGTCTCCGATTGTATCTGTCCATAATTTCCCTGGCACCCTCTAGGGCATGATATAGTAAAACTTTGAGGTGACGGAAACAATGAAATATGACGTCACAACCAGTTTTCGGCGGGAAATATCATTTGTAATTCAGGATTGAAAAGACAGATTACAAATGAAAGAAAAAATCCATTGTTTGCAAACAAATTATTTAAATGACGGACGAAAAATAATCAATCGCTACGGCGAATCTATGCTAGATATTTCGCAACCCTCAGGGTGATATTCTTAAATGTCTCATGCTCGGCATGATGAATGGTGAACGTAAAACACACACAAGCGGATGCGCCTTTAAAATTGGGTAAGTTACACTACATCATACAGCTATTTCGTCGTTCTAGGACTCATCAGTGATTCTAGGACTCATCAGTGATTCTAGGACTCATCGGTGATTCTAGGACTCATCAGTGATTCTAGGGGCCAAGTATTTGAATATGTACTGTTGAAGCAGAAGGGCAGGTGCAATATCGCTTCTATCTTGGTAGGGGAAGATAATGTTTTCACAAATAGATTAAAACGTTACTTGTTTTCCTCTATTTAACGCCGTATTACAAGTATACGACTGTGTATGATGTAGAAATAATTAAATTATTTACAACGTGAAGAAAACAAAGATAAATAAATAATGTATTATGATAAAATTAAAATAAAAACTTGAAGACAGTCTTCAGATTTCCTCTTGATTCAGAAACCGTTTGGTTCTACATACAAGGTACGCACTAATACGATCGTTTATGGGTAATAAAATAAAATAAATTCACATATTTAAACCAGATGAAGGATTATGTCTGCCTGAGGCGAGCATGCTATTCAGACGGAATCACACGTCTGTGTACCTGAAACCCTGTAACCCAGATACCTTATCATTTAGCTTTCTTCACACGGTATGCCGAAACCATCATGGTGGACTGCCCTTAGATCATATCGTCAGAAGGCGGAGTGATTCTTCTGTCCAGCGTGATGGACGAGAAACTGATAAATAATTTACTTCAATAATTAACGTTACAAATGCGCAATGTGCCAGTACATGTCTTTATAAACACATAATACTGTCTAGCACGTGAACACTCAGTTTTAGTTTAGTGATCGGAATCTAATAATCGGTTACGTTTCTGATATTAGTATTCCGTCTTGAGTTCCGGTTAAATGCACTGATATGACTTGACCTGTATTTTGTTCCAGATTTCCATATACTCTTGCCTTGTGAACAAAATTGTCTAAGAATCTAGTGTCAGTCTTTCATCAGAAGACAACGAAGTTCTATCAAATGGCTCGAATTATAGAATTTTATGTTTATAAATAATTTATTTAATTGGTTAGTCTTATTTTGATTGTTACGCCACAACTAGGACAGCTTCATTGGGTCACAGACTTCCAATTAACTTGCAACTTGGTAAGAAAAAAATGTTTTAGGTAAAAATGTCGATATAATGCTGTTTTACGAATATTTACAACACATCTTGGTTATGTGATAAACAATAAACAATAAACAATAAATGATAAATGGAATCAATGGACTAATGACATGGAGACTGATAAAGCGTGGTCTCAAGTGACCTTAACTTATTAGACTCGTTTAGTAATTATCGGTTTAAATCAAAAGTATAAAAATACTTCATTCTATCTCTCCCCTGTTTTTCTCCTTCCCATCCTCCTTCCTACACTTCCTTTCCCCCCTCTTCCCAATTCCCTCTGTCCCATCCGTCCTCTTGCACTTCCTTTGCCCCTCTTCCCTGTTCCATACTTCCCATCCGCCCGCCTACTCTTCCTTTCCCCTTCTTTCCCTTTCCCTCCTTCCCATCCGCCCGCCTATCCTCCATTTCCCCCTCTTTCCCGTTTCCTCCTTCCCATCCGTCCGCCTACCCTTCCTTTCCCCCTCCCGCCCGTTCCCTCCCTCCCATCCGCCCGCCTACCCTTCCTTTCCCCCTCCCTCCCGTTCCCTTTTTGCCATCCGCCCGCCTACCCTTCCTTTCCCCTCGTCCCCGTTCCCTCCTTCCCATCAGCCCGCCTACCCTTCATTACCCCTCCCTCCCGTTCCCTCCTTCCCATCTGCCCGCCTACCCTTCCTTTCCACTCTTCCCCGTTCCATCCACCCCATCTGCCCGCCTACCCTTCCTTTTCTCCCTCTTCTCTGTTCCCTCCTTCCTATCCGCCCGCCCGCCTACCCTTCCCCCTCTACTCCGTTCCCTCCTTCCCATCTGACAGCCTACCCTTCCTTTTCCCCTCTCCTCCGTTCCCTCTTTCGCATACGCCCGCCTACTCTTCCTTTCCCCCTCTTCTCCGTTCCCTCCTTCCCATCCGCCCGTTTCTTTCCTCCTACTGACATGAAACTTGATCATGTAACAGCACTCCCCCAGCTAAGCATGAACGACAGTCGACACGCACGCCAATTTAAACCACATAACAGAATGTCACACTGTGAGTTATTGGATATAACCTGCATTTTTCCTGAATTGGTGTCATTAGTTTTTTTGATTGCTGTGCATGACGCCATTCCGGCCGAACTTTGACGTTGTAGTCTATTTGTGTTTAATATTTTAACTACAAGGTACAACATAATACGTGTTTCTATAAACGTTTTCATGTTTATTTGGTTTCCAACACAGAATATTTATTTATCAAATTTGAGATAATACAATCACATCACAAAGCATGTCTATTTATTCAGACACATATACAGGTATCGGCTGAGTGTGGGACACTCAATTCTACCGTTATAAAGATTTACGGCATAAAGTGTGGGTCTTTTTCATACACAATGTACTCAAACCCATATATAACTATTATCTAAAATATTATATCTTAAAGGCCCGTATCTGAAAATGGGTGGTCGTACCCATATCTAAAATATTATACCTTAACATTTGTGGTCGTACTTATATCTAAAATATCATAATTTAAAATGGGTGATCGTACTCAAATCTAAAATATCATACCTTAAAATGGGTGGTCGTACCCATATCTAAAATATTATACCTTAAAATGGGTGATCGTACCCATATCTAAAATATTATACCTTAAAATGGGTGGTCGTACCCATATCTAAAATAGTATACCTTAACATTTGTGGTCGTACTTATATCTAAAATATCATACCTTAAAATGGGTGATCGTACTCAAATCTAAAATATCATACCTTAAAATGGGTGGTCGTACCCATATCTAAAATATTATACCTTAAAATGGGTGATCGTACCCATATCTAAAATATTATACCTTAAAATGGGTGGTCGTACCCATATCTAAAATAGTATACCTTAACATTTGTGGTCGTACTTATATCTAAAATATCATACCTTAAAATGGGTGATCGTACTCAAATCTAAAATATCATACCTTAAAATGGGTGATCGTACTCAAATCTACAATATCATACCTTAAAATGGGTGATCGTACTTATATCTAAAATATTATACCTTAAAATGGGTGATCGTACTTATATCTAAAATATTATACCTTAAAATGGGAGATCGTACTCAAATCTAAAATATTATACCTTAAAATGGGTGGTCGTACTTATATCTAAAATAGTATACCTTAACATTTGTGGTCGTACTCAAATCTACAATATTATATCTTAAAATGTGTGATCGTACTCAAATCTACAAAATCATACTTTAAAATGGGTGGTCGTACTCAAATCGAAAATATTATATCTTAAAGGCCCGTATCTTAAAATGGGTGGTCGTAATCAAATCTAAAATATTATATCTTAAAGGCCCGTATATTAAAATGGGTGGTCGTACCCATATCTAAAATATTATACCTTAAAATGGGTGATCGTACTCAAATCTACAATATTATACCTTAAAATGGGTGGTCGTACCCATATCTAAAATATAATACCTTAAAATGGGTGATCGTACTCAAATCTACAATATTATACCTTAGAATGGGTGGTCGTACTCAAATCTACAATATTATACCTTAAAATGGGAGGTCGTACTCAAATCTAAAATATTATACCTTAAAATGGGTGATCGTACTCAAATCTGCAATATTGTACCTTAAAATGGGTGGTCGTACTCAAATCTACAATATTATACCTAAAAATGGGTGGTCGTACTCAAATCTACAATATTATACCTAAAAATGGGTGGTCGTACTCAAATCTACAATATTATACCTTAAAATGGGAGGTCGTACTCAAATCTAAAATATTATATCTTAAAGGCCCGTATCTTAAAATGGGTGGTCGTACCCATATCTAAAATATTATATCTCTAAATGGGTGATCGTACTCAAATCTGCAATATTATACCTTAAAATGGGTGGTCGTACTCAAATCTAAAACATTATATCTTAAAGGACCGTATCTTAAAATGGGTGGTCGTACCCATATCTAAAATATTATATCTTAAAATGGGTGGACGTAATCAAATCTAAAATATTATATCTTAAAGGCCCGTATATTAAAATGGGTGGTCGTACCCATATCTAAAATATTATACCTTAAAATGGGTGATCGTACTCAAATCTACAATATTATATCTTAAAATGGGTGGTCGTACTGGGTGATCGTACCCATATCTAAAATATTATACCTTAAAATGGGTGGTCGTACTCAAATCTAAAACATTATATCTTAAAGGACCGTATCTTAAAATGGGTGGTCGTACCCATATCTAAATATTATATCTCTAAATGAGTGGTCGTACCCATATCTAAAATATTATACCTTAAAATGGGTGGTCGTACTCAAATCAAAAATATTATACCTTAAAATGGGTGGTCGTATTCAAATCTACAATATTATACCTTAAAATGGGAGGTCGTACTCAAATCTAAAATATTATACCTTAAAATGGGTGGTCGTACTCAAATCTAAAATATTATCTCTTAAAGGCCCGTATCTTAAAATGGGTGGTCGTACTCAAATCTAAAACATTATATCTTAAAGGACCGTATCTTAAAATGGGTGGTCGTACCCATATCTAAATATTATATCTCTAAATGGGTGGTCGTACCCATATCTAAAATATTATACCTTAAAATGGATGGTCGTACTCAAATCTACAATATTATACCTTAAAATGGGAGGTCGTACTCAAATCTAAAATATTATACCTTAAAATGGGTGGTCGTATTCAAATCTACAATATTATACCTTAAAATGGGAGGTCGTACTCAAATCTAAAATATTATACCTTAAAATGGGTGGTCGTACTCAAATCTAAAATATTATCTCTTAAAGGCCCGTATCTTAAAATGGGTGGTCGTACTCAAATCTGAAATATCATATCTTAAAATGGGTGGTCGTACTCAAATCTGAAATATCATATCTTAAAATGGGTGGTCGTACTCAAATCGAAAATATTATATCTTAAAGGCCCGTATCTTAAAATGGGAGGTCGTACCCATATCTAAATATTATATCTCTAAATGGGTGGTCGTACCCATATCTAAAATAGTATACCTTAAAATGGGTGGTCGTACTCAAATCAAAAATATTATACCTTAAAATGGGTGGTCGTACTCAAATCAAAAATATTATACCTTAAAATGGGTGGTCGTACTCAAATCTACAATATTATACCTTAAAATGGGTGGTCGTACCCATATCTAAATATTATATCTCTAAATGGGTGGTCGTACCCATATCTAAAATATTATACCTTTAAATGGGTGGTCGTACTCAAAGGCTTACCGAAGCTCTACACAGCTAGATTTTGAGAAGGATGGTTGCACGCAAACTTACAATCTACTTACTCAAATGTATACCTTTAGACTATATACCGCTATACTATATACCGCTAGACTATATACCGCTAGACTATACCTTAGTTGAATGATCGTACTCAGATCTACACAATTAGATTATTATACCAGAACAAGAATGACCTTACATACAGATGTCTAGCTGATGACCTTCAAATGACCTTACATGTACATACAGATGTCTAGCTGATGACCTTCAAATGACCTTACATACAGATGTCTAACTGCTGACCTTCAAATGACCTTACATGTACATTCAGATGTATAGCTGATGACCTTCAAATGACCTTACATACAGATGTATAGCTGACGACCTTCAAATGACCTTACATACAAATGTATAGCTGATGACCTTCAAATGACCTTACATACAGATGTCTAGCTGATGACCTTCACTTTAATTACAGCCACAATCAATCCTCGTTATTTCGGCATCCGAAAATCGCCGGATTGTTGATATTCGGGAAAAATAGCATGCGGTCATACATTTCGGTTATTCATTTATTCAGAAACGGCATGACACTGCGGATATTAAATATTATCTGCATCGAAATGTTGTTGCTATAACGACATCTGCTCAACAGGACTTCTCTAAGGCATGTTCCACATTCTTGAATTTGAGCACGGTTAATTATCTGATGATATCCGAAACACGAACCTCGTTGTGATATTAAGCCGAGATTTCAAATTCTTTTGTATATGTCTTATAGATAAGGAATATGTTTACACTTATCACGTAGTGTATTGCTATAAAATAAAATGAGTTGCCTGATAATAGAGTATAGGGTGTGCCTGTCTGTAATACCACATACTACCTGTACAGTTGTCTAGCTGTGTAATACCACGTAATACCTGTGTAGTTGTCTAGCTGTGACTGTGTGTAATACCACGTTATACCTGTACAGTTGTCTAACTGTGACTGTGTGTAATACCACGTAATACATGTACAGTTGTCTAGCTGTGTAATACCACGTTATACCTGTACAGTTGTCTAACTGTGACTGTGTGTAATACCACGTAATACATGTACAGTTGTCTAGCTGTGTAATACCACGTTTTACCTGTACAGTTGTCTAACTGTGACTGTGTGTAATACCATGTTATACATGTACAGTTGTCTAACTGTGACTGTGTGTAATACCATGTTATACCTGTACAGTTGTCTAACTGTGACAGTGTGTAATACCACATACTACCTGTAAAGTTGTCTAACTGTGACTGTGTGTAATACCACGTAATACCTTTTCAATTGTCTAGCTGTGTAATACCACGT
>NW_018404378.1:84999-113118 GCF_002113885.1 Mizuhopecten yessoensis
TTGTCTGACTGTGTGTAATACCACGTAATCCCTGAATAGTTGTCTAGCCGTGACTGTGTGTAATACCACGTAATACATGTACAGTTGTCTAGCTGTGACAGTGTGTAATACCACGTTATATCTGTACAGTTTTCTAACTGTGACTGTGTGTAATACCACGTAATACCTGTATAATTGTCTAACTGTGACTGTGTGTAATACCACGTAATACCTGTACAGTTGTCTAACTGTGACTGTGTGTAATACCACGCATTACCTGTACAGTTGTCTAGCTGTGACTGTGTGTAATACCACGTTATACCTGTACAGTTGTCTAGCTGTGTAATACCACGTTATACCTGTACAGTTGTCTAGCTGTGACTGTGTGTAATACCACGTAATACATGTACAGTTGTCAAGCTGTGACAGTGTGTAATACCACGTTATATCTGTACAGTTGTCTAACTGTGACTATGTGTAATACCACGTAATACCTGTACAGTTGTCTAACTGTGACTGTATGTAATACCACGTACTTTCTGTACAGTTTTCTAGCTGTGACTGTGTGTAATACCACGTAATACCTGTACAGTTGTCTAGTCGTGACTGTGTGTAATACCACGTAATACCTGTATAGTTGTCTAGCTGTGTAATACCACGTAATACCTGTACAGTTGTCTAGTCGTGACTGTGTGTAATACCACGTAATACCTGTATAGTTGTCCAGCTGTGTAATACCACGTAATACCTGTATAGTTGTCTAGCCGTGACTGTGTGTAATACCACGTAATACCTTTACACAGTTGTCTAGCTGTGTAATACCACGCATTACCTGTACAGTTTTCTAGCTGTGACTGTGTGTAATACCACGCATTACCTGTACAGTTGTCTAGCTGTGACTGTGTGTAATACCACGTTATATCTGTACAGTTGTCTAAATGTGACTGTATGTAATACCACGTAATACCTGTACAATTGTCTAACTCTGACTGTGTGTTATAACACGTAATACCTGTATAATTTTCTAACTCTGACTGTGTGTAATTCCACGTAATAACTGTATAGTTGTCTAAATGTGACTGTATGTAATACCACGTAATACCTGTACAATTGTCTAACTGTGACTGTATGTAATACCACGTAATACCTGTACAGTTATCTAACTGTGACTGTGTGTTATAACACGTAATACTCGTATAATTTTCTAACTGTGACTGTGTGTAATACCACGTAATATCTGTACAGTTGTCTAGTCGTGACTGTGTCTCATACCACGTAATACCTTTACACAGTTGTCTAACTGTGACTGAATGTAATACCACATAAAACATGTACAGTTGTCTAACTGTGATTGTGTGTAATACCACGTAATACCTGTACAATTGTCTAACTGTGACTGAATGTAATACCACATAATACATGAACAGTTGTCTAACTGTGACTATGTGTAATACCACGTTATACCTGTACAGTTGCCTAGCTGTGTAATGCCACGTAATACATGTACAGTTGTCTAGCTGTGACTGTGTCTAATACCACGTAATACCTTTACAGTTGTCTAGTCGTGACTGTGTCTAATACCACGTAATACCTTTACAGTTGTCTAGTCGTGACTGTGTCTAATACCACGTAATACCTTTACAGTTGTCTAGCTGTGTAATACCACTTAATACATGTACAGTTGTCTAGCTGTGACTGTGTCTAATACCACGTAATACCTTTACAGTTGTCTAGTCGTGACTGTGTGTAATAACACGGAACTTTGCTTTATGTGTGGATCACTTCTGATGAAGGGATTTTAACACACGTTCCTGGAGGTTTTAGATGCGTTATGCATGGTCCGGGGGTCACTAGGAGATTATACCTGGTTTAGTGGTTTGATCTTCACATTCCTGTACATGTATTACGGTACAAGCACACCGTACAGTTGTCTAGCTGTGACTGTGTGTAATAGCACGTACTTTATGTACAGTTTTCTAGCTGTGACTGTGTGTAATACCACGTACATTCTGTACAGTTTTCTAGCTGTGACTGTGTGTAATAGCACGTACTTTCTGTACAGTTTTCTGGCTGTGACTGTGTGTAATACCACGCACTTTCTGTACAGTTTCCTAGCTATGACTGTGTGTAATACCACGTACTGTCTGTACAGTTTTCTAGCTGTGACTGTGTGTAATACCACATAATACCTGTACAGTTGTCTAGTCGTGACTGTGTCTCATCCCACGTAATACCTTTACACAGTTGTCTAACTGTGACTGAATGTAATACCACACAAAACATGTACAGTTGTCTAACTGTGATTGTGTGTAATCCCACGTAATACCTTTACAGTTGTCTAGTCGTGACTGTGTGTAATACCACGCATGACCTGTACAGTTGTCTAGCTGTGAATGTGTGTAATACCACGTTATACGTGTACAGTTGTCTAGCTGTGTAATACCACTTAATACATGTACAGTTGTCTAGCTGTGACTGTGTGTAATCCCACGTTATACCTGTACAGTTGTCTAGCTGTGAATGTGTGTAATACCACGTTATACGTGTACAGTTGTCTAGCTGTGTAATACCACTTAATACATGTACAGTTGTCTAGCTGTGACTGTGTGTAATACCACGTAACTTTGTTTTATGTGTGGATCACTTCTGATGAAGGGATTTTAACACACATTCCTGGAGGTTTTAGATGCGTTATGCATGGTCCGGGGTTCACTAGGAGATTATACCTGGTTTAGTGGTTTGATCTTCACATTCCTGTACATGTATTACGGTACAAGCACACCATCTACAGTAGATAGGGATGTAGTCCGTCTGTATCCTTCTACTCGGAAATTCTCTTTGAACTGCCTTAGCCGGTGTTAGTTACGGTTGCACTTTCGGTAACATCACGTTTATTCCCCCACAGGGTCATCACGTGTAGATTTACACGTGCGTTTTGCAGCCTTACAGATAGGCATAGGTTCATCTGTTCATTGTCTGGGTCAATAGCCAGTGTGATAATGTACCAATGTGACCTTTAAATGGGATTTTCGGTCAAAAAGATACTATATAACTTAGTTAATAACCGTAAATTTATTTCCTATTGAAAGTTTACAATGTACGTTTTAAATTATGAGTTAAATCCTTCGTTGACAGCACCGTTTATGTCTCCTTGTCGTCCCTGACTTGTCTACAATGACATGATTGACAGCATACAGCTTATAGCTACACTCAAGTTTACTTATATAAAGTGTCCAGTTTATGACCACTGCACTAAAATGGTCGTACAGGTCTCGCCGTCAATATCCACTCAGTGGTCATGTTCGGTCAGCTGCAAACGATGTAACGACACGCACACAGAGCTGGTCGTCGTATACGTTGTCAACGGCAACCGCGGACGGATAACCGCAATGTCGGAATGTTATTGAGGCATATAGTGCAGTAATGCGTAATGTGTAATGCAATTACAAGAAAAAAAGGAGAGAACACAGTGTTATTATGTTTCGGGTGGGGTTGAGGGCACACATTATATGTAATATTAGATCGATGTGTTTCGAATTTTTAATACCAACATGAATTAATTTACATTTCGACAATTTTTTAATCATACATAATAGGTGTATCAAATAAATAGCAATGTTCTTCAACCTGTAGTCAACATACATATAATAATGTGATACATAGAACGCTTAACGTTGCTGTGATGATGATACTACACAAATGATGTAGAAGATGAGATGCATTTTTTGTCCAGCGTATTCTGAGTTAAGAAATACATATTAAAAAACAATATTATTATCGACATCCTAGTGTTTATCAATTGATTGAATTATTTTCATGTCAAAATGTCAAAATTTTAAGTAAACTTGGTAAATACTTATTGCATGCAACAGCCGAAAGAAAAGCCCTTGTGGGTCAGTAAACATGTATATGTTAAATGTGAACCATGATTAATCCTCCGTCATCTTGTAAAAATCCTGGCACTGTCTGCCTGTATATATTACCTGTCTGTCTTATGTATAGTAAACACTACTTCCATTCCATACAACATGTTACAATTCTCAGATATCCTCCGTGTACCTGAACCAGGTGTGGTGTAACTGTATAACCTATATGCTGAATTGCATTTGGTAAATAACAAAACATGAAACTCGAGTGAATCTTTCAGGGATGATTTCTGTCTGTCACAAACGATGGCGGTGTAATTACTACGGTATGTAATCAATCGCACATGGACCTGATCATTTGTTACAATCTAAACCCTTAAAACAGGTAAATAACTCGGAACACCTTAGTTTAGGTCCAAATATAGCCGTAACAAAGTATCAGGTCCCTGTGATCAGTCGTAAATGTTATCATTATGATACATACACGACTTGGTAGGTGATGTCTTTGTGCATCAATTTATACTGTCGTTTGATATCACGCTGTGACTAGTATTAATGTCAATTTCTTTCATTCTCATTAACGGAAATTAAATGTCAGTGAATTTTTTACGCAGAAATAGAATTGAGAAACAAACTACAGAAGCTGATACTTATCCGTTTCCTATGACGGGTGGTAAGCTGTCTTAGTTGTATCGAAGTTCCACTGTGTAATCTTCACGTATGAATTATGATATTATGTCTATATATTATAACATAAAGATGATTGATCCCTGCTATGTAACTATATATTATAACATTAAGATGATTGATCCCTGCTATGGAACTATATATTGTTACATTAAGATTATTGAACCCTGCTATGTAACTATATATTGTTACATTAAGATTATTGAACCCTGCTATGTAACTATATATTATAACATAAAGATAATTGATCCCTGCTATGTAACTGTATATTATAACATAAAGATGATTGATGCTTAAGACCTGTATACAGTAGACAAATGGTGGAACTATCTACCTTTAGGCCTGTATACAGTAGACAAGTATATTGTTACATAAAGATGATTGATCCCTGATATGTAACTATATATTATAACATAATGATGATTGATCCCTGCTATGTAATTATATATTATAACATAAAGATAATTGATCCCTGCTATGTAACTGTATATTATAACATAAAGATGATTGATGCTTAAGACCTGTATACAGTAGACAAATGGTGGAACTATCTACCTTTAGGCCTGTATACAGTAGAAAAGGGTAGAGACAGTCTACACTAAGGCCAGTATACAGTAGAAACGTGTCGAGACTGTCTACCTTAAGGCCAGTATACAGTAGACAAGTGGTGGAACTCTCTACCTTAAGGCCTGTATACAGTAGACAAGTGGTGGAACTATATACCTACATAAAGATGATTGATCCCTGCTATGTAACTATATATTATAACATAAAGATGATTGATCCTTAAGACCTGTATACAGTAGACAAGTGGTGGAACTATCTACCTTTAGGCCTGTATACAGTAGAAAAGTGTAGAGACAGTCTACACTAAGGCCAGTATACAGTAGAAAAGTGTAGAGACTGTCTACCTTAAGGCCAGTATACAGTAGAACCGTGTAGAGACTGTCTATGTTAAGGCCAGTATACAGTAGAAACGTGTAGAGACTGTCTATCTTAAGGCCAGCATACAGTAGAAAAGTGTAGAGACTGTCTACCTTAAGGCCAGTATACAGTAGAAACGTGTCGAGACTGTCTACCTTAAGGCCAGCATACAGTAGAAATGTTTTGGGGCTCTCTACCTTAAGGCCTGTATACAGTAGACAAGTGGTGAAACTATCTACCTTTAGACCTGTATACAGTAGACCAGTGGTGGAACTCTCTACCTTAAGGCCTGTATACAGTAGACAAGTGGTGAAACTATCTACCTTAAGGCATGTATACAGTAGACAAGTGGTGAAACTATCTACCTTTAGAGCTGTATACAGTAGACCAGTGGTGGAACTCTCTACCTTAAGGCCAGTATACAGTAGAAAAGTGTAGAGACTGTCTACCTTAAGGCCAGTATACAGTAGAAAAGTGTAGAGACTGTCTACCTTAAGGCCAGTATACAGTAGAAACGTGTAAAGACTGTCTACCTTAAGGCCAGTATACAGTAGAAACGTGTAAAGACTGTCAACCTTAAGGCCAGTATACAGTAGAAACTTGTAAAGACTGTCTACCTTAAGGCCAGTATACAGTAGACCAGTGGCGGAACTCTCTACCTTAAGGCCAGTATACAGAAGAAACGTGTAAAGACTGTCTACCTTAAGGCCAGTATACATTAGAAACGTGTAAAGACTGTCAACCTTAATGCCAGTATACAGTAGAAACTTGTAAAGACTGTCTACCTTAAGGCCAGGATACAGTAGAAACGTGTAAAGACTGTCTACCTTAAGGCCAGTATACAGTAGAAAAGTTTTGGGGCTCTCTACCTTAAGGCCAGTATACAGTAGAAAAGTTTTGGGGCTCTTTACCTTAAGGCCAGTATACAGTAGACAGGTGGTGGAACTATCTACCTTAAGGCCTGTATACAGTAGACAAGTGGTGGAACTATCTACCTTAAGGCCTGTATACAGTAGACAAGTGGTGGAACTATATACCTTAAGGCCTGTATATAGTAGACAAGTGGTGGAACTCTCTACCTTAAGGCCAGTATACAGTAGACAAGTGGTGGAACTCTCTACCTTAAGGCCTGTATACAGTAGACAAGTGGTGGAACTCTACCTTAAGGCCTGTATACAGTCGACAAGTGGTGGAACTCTCTTCCTTAAGGCCAGTATACAGTAGACGAGTGGTGGAACTCTCTACCTTGAGGCCTGTATACAGTAGACCAGTGGTGGAACTCTCTACCTTGAGGCCTGTATACAGTAGACACGTGGTGGAACTCTCTACCTTAAGGCCTGTATACAGTAGACAAGTGGTGGAACTATCTACCTTTAGACCTGTATACAGTAGACAAGTGGTGGAACTCTCTACCTTAAGGCCAGTATATAGTAGACAAGTGGTGGAACTCTCTACCTTTAGACCTGTATACAGTAGACCAGTGGTGGAACTCTCTACCGTAAGGCCAGTATACAGTAGACAAGTGATGGAAATCTATACCTTAAGGCCAGTATACAGTAGACAAGTGATGGAACTCTATCCCTTAAGGCCAGTATACAGTAGGCAAGTAGTAGAAAAGTGTAGAGACTGTCTACCTTAAGGCCAGTATACAGTAGAAAAGTGTAGAGACTGTCTTCCTTAAGGCCAGTATACAGTAGACAAGTGATGGAACTCTATCCCTTAAGGCCAGTATACAGTAGGCAAGTGGTAGAACTCTCTACCTTAAGGCCAGTATACAGTATACAAGTGGTGGAACTCTCTACCTTAAGGTCTGTATACAGTAGACCAGTGGTGGAACTCTCTCCCTTAAGGCCTGTATACAGTAGACAAGTGGTGGCACTATCTACCTTTAGACCTGTATACAGTAGACCAGTGGTGGAACTCTCTACCTTTAGGCCAGTATACAGTAGACCAGTGGTGGAACTCTCTACCTTAAGGCCAGTATACAGTAGACAAGTGATGGAACTCTATACCTTAAGGCCAGTATACAGTAGGCAAGTGGTGGAACTCTCTACCTTAAGGCCAGTATACAGTAGACAAGTGGGGGAACTCTCTACCTTAAGGCCTGTATACAGTAGGCAAGTGGTGGAACTCTCTACCTTAAGGCCTGTATACAGTAGGCAAGTGGTGGAACTCTCTACCTTAAGGCCAGGATACAGTAGACAAGTGGTGGAACTCTACCTTGAGGCCTGTATACAGTAGACAAGTGGTGGAAATCTCTACCTTAAGGCCTGTATACAGTAGACAAGTGGGGGAACTCTCTACCTTAAGGCCTGTATACAGTAGGCAAGTGGTGGAACTCTCTACCTTAAGGCCTGTATACAGTAGACAAGTGGTGGAACTATCTACGTTAAGGCCAGTATATAGTAGACAAGTGGTGGAACTCTCTACCTTAAGGCCTGTATACAGTAGACCAGTGGTGGAACTCTCTACCTTAAGGCCAGTATACAGTAGACAAGTGGTGGAACTCTACCTTAAGGCCAGTATACAGTAGACAAGTGGAATGAATCTTCACTTTAGTACATTGACGTTAAAGCGACAGTCAATGTTTCGGGCAAACTTTTAAGAGTTTTAATTGAATCATCCGTTCAGCAGACACATTTTCACTAAAACCGTTCTGACACGTCCTAACAGCCGACGGTGTTGATGATCGACCGAGACAAAGGCTTTTAATGACTTTTCGTGAAGTGGTTGGGTCCGCATTTGTGATTTTGTTCTGTCGTCACAATAGAATAGCAGGAGTCATGAGATTCAGACTATAAATTGTCACGTGCTTTGTAGTTTGATATTATGTTGTATTAACTATCATTTTGGAGGTCACGTTCTGTTGCTGTAACGTCATTTTCTTATACTTACATTCTTGATGTTTGTCCTGCACATGAATATACCAATTGGAAACAACTGCCATTACACTATGAATACAACGATTCTCGTGCAACCAGTCAGCTGATTTCACACACAATGACAAATCATATTACTATGCATAGTACGGTTTCTGAGAAAATTTAACTCCCCTGCTCCGAGATAACGTAGTTGCGAGAAATAATAATAAGCATTACAAAAATCATAAATGGTGCACCATTGTACTTTTATTGTCATTCTTTTTAATTTAGATTAAAAAATGACTTATACCATTGTCATATTAAATACTGACTTCCCCCCCAGAACCCCTCAAACCTCAAACTCAGGAGGGGGGATTACCCCCTCCCAAATCCAACCCATACTCCGCTCTTCGTATGCTTCCACATACTCATAGTCCTGGTTACTATTGTGACCGACGATTTGAAATAGTGCGGATATAAACTTTTTTAAATAAATGATATGCTGTGTTTAATGCAAAAATAACCCAACAATGAATAAGATCAACTTTCAAAAATGAAAGGAATATTAATTGTTGATTATTATCAGATTCTAGATGTATATTTTCGTTTCAACAAATTTTAAGTTTGTGCGTAGACTGGGTTCTGGTTGTTCCTTTTTTATGGTTTTCTGTCCGATACTAATATTAAAATATGAAATGTACAAAAAGTATGGTAATTTGTTTTATTGTAGTTCATTGTAACGTAAATATATGAATTGAATGGATTTTTTTCCATGTACATTGCTAACGCGCTCCACGGGATATGTAGATCAGCTACTTCTATTCATTGCCGCAATGTACATGCAAAAAATCCATTCAATCCGAATGTGACCTTTGAGTAAGACTTTTCAAGTGTAATATTCTAGTGGACTTGTATTGTTTTGGAGATGAAGTTCGTAAACGTTCACAACTCAAAACTCATTCATGTAATATAACACTATATAAACTTTATGAAGGAATGATAGTTGGATTATAAATATCCAGGGGGAACTTCGCAAATTAGGTTTAGGTTATCTATGGGACATCAATGGTAACACTACTGATAGACATATTTATAAAATAATTGAACAACGGTTTTACGATATATATCAGCAAAATTTATTATCTAACATTCAAACTATTTCTAGAGGTTTTCTTTATCAGCATCTTATTGACAAATTTACCCTGCAATACTATTTTAGAAAACCTATCTATAACTTATACAAAAAGTACTTAACACGTTTTAGACTAAGCTCACATAGTTTAAATATTGAGCAAGGTAGGTACAGAAATCAACCAAGAGAACAGCGACTTTGTACATTCTGTAACGCTAATGATGTTGAAGATGAATCCATTTTATACTTAAATGCAAATTTTATGATCATTTTAGGCATGAATATATTAAACCTTATTTTTACAAACGACCAAGCGTTTTCAAGTTAATAGAACTGTTGAATACCAAAATCGTTAAAGATCTAAATAAACTAGGCATTTTTTTTGCATTTAAGTACAAAACGACGAAATAATATTGTTTAACTAAAAATAATACTGCATGTTCTGTATGTTATACCCACATACATGTATATTGTGTTTTAATAATATATATTATGCATTGTTCACTATTGCATCCGCTGTAATTTGTGTTAAACATAAGGAAATAAAGAATCGGAAACTGAATGACTACAACACTCACGTACGCTGTGTAAACGTTAACGCCCTCGACCTGTTATACAACCGTTCACGATGTGTAACCTTTTACGCCCCTACATGTAATACAACACATTTCTTTAAACATATTTTATTACCAACAGAAATTTAACAAGGGATTAGGAGCATGTTATAATAACATATCATCGCCTTTTTCCGTCATACACTAACATTATAACAATGATATTAGGCAAAACATGAAGTAGATATGATATACTTACATACACACAAATACACAAAATAACACAGCGCTATTAACTGTCAAACAAAAGGAATTATACACTAACTTTATGCCTAAGGCAATCACATTTTGAAACCTAATATCCTTTTCATTGCCTACAAATGTTCACACTCATAGAAAAAGTGAAAGGCATTCTCACATGGATGTCCGTAGTTGTAAACTGGACTTCCGACACGATTCACAATATAAAGGTCATTTTAAAGAGAACTACACTTGTGCCTCAGTTAAGTATGTATGATATTCCACTTCCGTCCTCAAAAACTGAAGTATAGATGGGGATGGTTGTATTAAGATAAGAGATTTTTGAAAGTCCGTTAACATCCTCAACACTTGTAACAATACGAACATTTAAGGTAACTTCCACACTTACTCAACGCCTCTTGACCGGCTTGAGCTGCTTGACCGGCTTGAGCTGCTTGGCGCTGAATCACAGCACTTTCAATACTGTAATTTCATGCATTCTGTCAAATATAAAGGGGGTGTTTGGTTGGTTTTAAATTTGTTTAACGTCCTATTAACAGCTAGGTCGTTTAAGGGCGTAGGTCCCACTGTCTTCAGTCATATAACTAAATAATTTGAAAATGTGACCATGAGACAAGTAACATGAACAAAACCTCGTGACCTCAGTAATCCTATCATAAGACCTTTCGTCAGTCAGAGTGATGTGTCAAAGTTCACAGTCTACACTCTAGCAATGGGGCAACGATTGTCGTCTGACGGCCAGCCAGGGTTTCAAGTGAGGTGTGGTATTTATTCAGTATATTTAGAACTATGTTACTGTGACGAGAATTCGGTATAGAAGGGGTTACCATTGATTCACTGAGATATCGTGACTGGGGGCGAACATAGAAGGTACCGGTTCAGTTATCCACCGACATATTACATTGGGATGACCATTGGCGGGTACTTTGGACGGAATTGAGCTTGTGCGGAAGTAGAGGGGTGGGTTATCGTATTTCCGGCTTCGTATACAGGCCTTAGACCACACTTAATGCTGCCAGAGTGACTTTCTCAATTATAGGCTGGTTTTTAAAGGAGTTTTTATTTCTTTCATGTGAATGAAATGAAACTATATGTTATACCAAAATGAAGAATGATCTGTCCCCCTTTAACTAACGTGATTGATTTTGTTTTAATTATTTTGGCAGAAGGATATGGTATGCTGTGGGGCCACTGATCGTGAATTACAGGGTTATATCATAGTACAACGGGGTTATGTTGACGTAATTAATATTATCTGTTAAAATGCCGGTCTTGAATACTTTTCAAGCTCACCACAAATGTATCTTCAATAGCTGAATAAAACCTTTAAAGATCAGGTCTCGGGCAAAGTTATAGAACATTGTTTAAAGGGTTTTTCTTTGGTAGGAACATAGAGAAATTAATTGTGGTCTGAGGCCTGCCTAACTTGTGATTGGATGAACCACTTTTCAGCCGGAGGAAAATGTGAAGCCTAATCTAAGTGTATCACGTGAGAACGTGAAGTATTTATCTGTCTCTTACTCAACACCTTGTATCAACCTCGAGGGTTTGTTCTCAAGTACCAAGTATAGCCGGAACATCGCGTGTAAAGTGTCCACCATTTCATATAACAAGTTTACAAGTTTTAAAAAGAGGTCACATATTACATAGTATACCTTGATAGACATATAGACATAGACATACAATAACAACCCATTCCAATAATTATTTTAGCTAAATTATTTTAGATATTAAGTAGCTTCATAATCTTTGTATAATTTTACTTACTTTTGTTAAAAGTACCACGTTACTTATTGAGAACATTCCTTTCATTTTGATATAAGTTGGGTTGACATAATAATAATTTGGTATATAAAGTTGTCTAAGAGCTACAACAGATACATTAGTACATTGGTGTAATTAGTGGTATTCGTCCCCAACACAGGAACAAAGATTTACATAAAACAATCGTACCCCACAATTAGGTTTGGGTTGTAATATCTAACCTCCTATCGACAGTAAGAAGTAAAAAGACAATGTACAGAAATAAAAGTAGAGATAATACTGGGAAAAATAAAACCCCAGCAGTCGCAATTAGTGCGTGGTACACATTATTCTCACCAAATTGCCATTGTCTAACTGTCACGACTAAGGCATCTTACGGCCATTGGTAGCGTGAATAGTAACTGCATTCTACTCGGTAAAATTAATGACATTAGTTACGAATTGTAGCAAAGACGTTTATTTTATTATGAGTTCCTTTTCCTTGAAAAAATAGTGATGTACTGAAGGAAATAATATTATTGTAATTTCATTTAACGTTCAAAACATCTCCGCCAAGTGAATTCGATTGTAAAGCGGGAAACAAATTGGTAATTTTTTGATAATGTTTAACATATTCTATTCCGCACCTCTTATCAATAAGACCAGGGAGCTTAATCACAGTGTTACTAGCCATAGTATTTATCTTAAAGCTTTTATGCAACATAACCTGAAATAAATTTCAAAATGTGTAATCGTCACAAACAGGACTGCAGACACAAACTGTCTGTTAGTTTTACAGGAAAAACACTTTGCAAGACTAGAGTAGATGAATTGTTAAACTCTTTACTTTAAGACAAGCCACGACAAGTTTTCGTCACTGGCAGGATTTTTAACAGGACCGGAATAACCGGCCGTGCACTCCAAAGCATACCACAGGGACCTGAGCTTTCGCTACAGCTATATTTGGACCTTAACTAAGGTGTTCCCATTGATTTAACATGTGTTAGGGGTTTATATCGATTTTCGGTAGAAATGCCACCCCAATGCTAATATAATATAATCATTGGGTGGCATTTTTACCGAAAGTCGATCGAAACTCTTAAACATGTAAAATTACTCTGAACACCTTAGTTTAGGTCAAAATATACCGCTGTAACAAAGTCTCGCGTCCCTGTGAAGCATACCACACAGGACTATTGCGATATCCAGTCGCGTTCTGTCGTATTCTATTGTAAGTTGTCGTATCTGTCAGTGTGACTAGGGTTCAAACAACTTTCAATACCACTACAATGTCCGAGTTCAAACCAGTAAAACCCCCTATGTCTTTTCTATCAAGCTGTTACGTCACGTCTACAATTGTGATTGTTTCGTCAATACGCGCGTGACAAAACTGTACCAGTATAATTTTTATATTTCTTATAAACATATCATCGTTACTATGATACCCAGATACTATGACGTAATGAAATATAATTGAACCGTCAACACTGCCCTTTTGTGTAATAATCTATCAATATAAGCCCGCATCTGGTGATTTCGCCCGCTTCCGAATATGTCCGCCCACATCCGTGCCTATAATATCATTTTGGGAATGATTTTTTTTTTTTAATATTTTGCGCGAAACATGAATGGTAAATAATAACACTGGAAACACAAATTATAAAAAAACACAACTTGAAAGATAATTAGAAAGATAAACCATAAGTTAGGAAATATGTAGTATCAAAGTTTAAATCTATACCCAAATAATGTACGCATTAAACGTGTCTCAACGTTTAAAGACCGACTGGTCGAGTGACATAATCAATTAACAATTTTGTTTCATCGTTGTACAGTAAACAGTACAAATCCCTCACTCAGTCATAGCTTGACAAATGACCAATTGGTCTTGAAACGTTGCGACACGTTTATTACGTACAATGTTTGTGTACTTCGATATCTAACCAAGGTTTGTATATTTAGATATTGTTTGTATAGCAATGTTCGTTGTTTTTTACGTCCTAAACGGTCATCAAGTAACGCACCAGGTTTTGGTGGTGGAGGAAAACCGGAGTGCCCGGAGAAAACCCACCGACCTATGGACAGTACCTTGCAACTGGCCCACGTAAGCCCAGTGGTGGAGGGCTGGTGATCTTTAATGGTCGGACGCCTTAACCACTCGGCCACCACGTCCCCTCGCAACGGAAAATGCTGTAATGTTGCTGCTCCTATACAACGTCCAAGATTTCGCCGACCTATATCAGGCGCGCGTGACTTTGCAGGACCATTTGGTCTAATATTTGTAATTGTACCTTGTTCCTCTCTGGGACGGTCATGCATGTATCATAGCCGTTTATTAGACAAGTTTACATCTATAGCTATATATAAGCGTTCAAACCCTCATTAACGTGTTAATTAAGGGCATACTGGGCCACATAATATGATCATTTTCTGGGTTAAACTGTAGGTATTGGAAGTGTGTCCGGCAAGAATATTAGCAATTATATATTATAATCTTACAGTGGGATGTACAGATTCTGGTAGAGTGGAACAGATTCATCGTTAAGGAACATCGGAGAGGTGCGCCGTTTCTATTGAGAGTTATCGGCCTTCCTTTGAACGTTTCCGCCACTCGGTATTTTTAAGTGTACAGATAGCTTGTTATTTCAGTAATTATGCTATAGTTAAGTGGACAAAGTTCTTCCTCATTGCTACGTTAACAACGATGACGTAGAGTGACTGGAATGTCGGGAAACACTCCTGAATCATCACTTAAAGTAGACGTTCTCAGAGTTTTGTGTCGTTTCTCCAACAAAGGAGAGTTCCAACTCATTCCTTTTTTACTGACTTCGAGTTGCGTGCCCGTTTTATATAAAAAAGCGTATCATATAAAAAAAGAAGTGCGTTTATTAGTGTTCATCCAAGATAGATTTCTGCAAAGGGTATTCGATTATAAAAACAATACTGGAAATATTTAAAAAATGTTAGCACATACTAATAGACTCACAATCTGTAATTGCCTTTGTGTGAATATAGAAGAAATGAAATAAAATTTTGAGTTGTGGAATGTAAAAAAAAATCAATAATCCGACAATATCATGAAAATAAATAATTTGCATTGAGAAGCAAAAAAAGTTTGTTTTATATAACAGAAAACATGATATTTACAAACTAAGTTATATATTGCCATAGGTATATGTAACTTAGAGAATCAACTTCTGGATTAATGATGAAATCTCCCTGTTTCCTATGTTTTGTTAGCTCACCTGGCACGAAGTGCGAAGTGAACTTATGCCGTGGCGCGTCGTCTGTCCGTCGTCCGTCCGTCCGTCGTCCGGCGTTCGGCGTCAATATTTTACTTTAAACGACTACTTAATAACCGAATGGCCTAGGGTGTCGATATTTGGCCAGAAGCAAACTTGGATGAAGGGCTACAAAGTTTGTTAAAATTAATGACCTTCGCCTATTTTCAAGGTCACAGGGGTCAAATATGTTAAAAATGTTAAACAGCTTCTTCTCAATAACCAAACTGCCCAGGGAGATAATATGTGGCCGGTAGCATGTTTGGGTGAAGGGCTACCAAGTTTGTTCAAATGAATGACCTTCAATTATATTCAAGGTCACAGGGGTCAATTGGCTGAAAAAAAACTTTAAACAATTTCTTCTGAATAACCAAAATGCCCTGGGTGATGATATTAGGCCAGTAGCATGCTGAGATAAAGGGCTACAAAGTTTGTTCAAATGAATGACCTTCACCCATATTCAAGGTCACAGGGGTCAAATATGTTTAAAACTTTAAACAACTTCTTCTGAATAACCAAAATGCACAGGGTGATGATATTTGGCCAGTAGCATGCTGAGATGAAGGGCTACAAAGTTTGTTCAAATGCATGACCTTCACCCATATTCAAGGTCACAGGGGTCAAATATGTTAAAAACTTTAAACAACTTCTTCTGAATAACCAAAATGCCCTGGGTGATGATATTTAGTCAGTAGCATACTAGGATCAAGGGCTACCAAGTTTGTTTAAATGTATGACCTTGAATCATATTCAAGGTCACAAGGAGCAAATATGTTTAAAATATTTCAACAACTTGTTCTGAATAACCAAAAGGCTCAGGATGTTGATATTTAGTTAGTAGCATATGCTGGGATCAAGGACTACTATGTTTGTTAAAGTGAATGACTTTGACTTATATTCAAGGTCACAGGGGTCAAATTTGTTTAAAATCTTTAAACAACCTCTTCTGAATAACCATGGGTCCCAGGATGTTTATACTTTGCAAGTTGCATCCTGAGATGAAAGGCTATACAATGTGTTCAACATAATGACTTTGTTCGACTTTCAATCACAGGGGTGAAATGTTTAAATAAAATTAACAGGGTGTTTTGAATGAATTTTAATCATAAATACTGATATTTTGCCTGTAGCTTTATTTTAGATCACTTTTAAGGTTACAAGTGTGAGTTTTATACCAGGTGAGCGATGCAGGCCCATTGGGCCTCTTGTTCTGATAACTTCTGTTCCATCTTCCCTCACTCCCAGCAACCTTCCTACCTTTCCATTCTAGTGTAGATGATAAACTGTTCCAGTAAAAATCAGAGATCAGTGCGTTTGTATTTTTAAGTTTTCTCTGTAAATTAATCGCGTACCCTGTCACACCCTCATGCTAAATTGTGGTCTCATCGGGAAGTGGCTCGACATTACGTACGAAAATAACGCCGTTAATTGTATTCCAGCTCACGGGCAATGCTTAAGATAATGTTTTCCTAACTATAGCTTAATGAAGATTCTACTATCACATAGAAAGTACGAAAATAACACTAAACATTTATGTCAGCTCTTGGTCATATCGTTCGAAACTAACGTTTACAAAATGAATAGTAGTGATGACAAAAAGCACTTATCACGTAGAGACTATTGACATACCGATGTCAGCTATATCTGTATCTTGAAGATGATTACTGCTAGCTCTCTGTGTGTTTTAGGAATGTAGCTAGGAACATTTTGGAGAATCGGAGAAATAGGCTTCTTCAGGTATATCAGCATTTGATTTGAATAGCTTCCATTCTGATTAAAAGGACTCCACGAACTTGTTAATCAAGTGATGGATCAAGATATTTGTTTGTTTTACCATGCGCTCCAGGAAACCGTCTGCAAGTCCATTTTTCTGTAAGGTAGTAAAATATTTCCCAATAGTCTCGTTTTAAAAATGTTGATTTAGTTTTGAGTGGAAACACACTTTTTTCTATTCCATTTGGATTTATTCCAAATCAAATTCAGCATGGGGCTGGATTCTAAGCCCGAAAAGGAACTAACCTCTTACTGATATTAAAACATCAGTGATAAAATTAACATTTGATCGAAAAATTAGTGTTTTAAGAATTGAAATTGTCAGGCGAAAATTTATATAAAATATAAAAAGTAGTTCGCCATACAAAAACAAACCTCACATTAGTTTAACAGTCTCTGATGTTTCGCCACCAATTGATGTGGAAGTTAGTTTTCTCACAGTTGTTGAAAATAGAAGCATTTACCGCAACAAAGTTCTCCCTACGACACAGTGGATGCTAATGTAGATGCGAGGTGACGTTTGGTGTACCGAACCGGTAGTTATGCACCGGAACCCCTCGCGTATCAGTGACAGTGACGGTACAATTGGAACCGTTTACAAGAATAGAAAGTAATCAGAAAGTAATACCTACGTATAGACGAAGGTGACTCACAATTCAACGTAGAAAACATGAATATTCATAAGCAATTAAGCAACTATGTTCACACTTGTGTTGTACATGTCCGACATTTATACACGACGATAAGGGGAGGCTGTACACGTATCAGTAGAAAGTTTGATTCGGATTTAAATACGAAAGCATATGTAGGATATCAATAAAAATACATCATACCCCGTAAGATAAACAACCTGACGGGGCAGAGTTTATTGGTTATGATTCATGTCCGCATTTAAAATGTATGTTTGATCCTGGTGGAGCACATAAATCTATATCCTTGTGGTACACACTATATACCGGATAACATTTACAGATAAATCTATATCCTTGTGGTACACACTATATACCGGATAACATTTACAGATAAATCTATATCCTTGTGGTACACACTGTATACCGGATAACATTTACAGATAAATCTATATCCTTGTGGTACACACTGTATACCGGATAACATTTACAGATAAATCTATATCCTTGTGGTACACACTATATACCGGATAACATTTACAGATAAATCTATATCCTTGTGGTACACACTGTATACCGGATAACATTTACAGATAAATCTATATCCTTGTGGTACACACTATATACCGGATAACATTTACAGATAAATCTATATCCTTGTGGTACACACTGTATACCGGATAACATTTACAGATAAATCTATATCCTTGTGGTACACACTATATACCGGATAACATTTACAGATAAATCTATATCCTTGTGGTACACACTGTATACCGGATAACATTTACAGATAAATCTATATCCTTGTGGTACACACTATATACCGGATAACATTTACAGATAAATCTATATCCTTGTGGTACACACTGTATACCGGATAACATTTACAGATAAATCTATATCCTTGTGGTACACACTATATACCGGATAACATTTACAGATAAATCTATATCCTTGTGGTACACACTGTATACCGGATAACATTTACAGATAAATCTATATCCTTGTGGTACACACTATATACCGGATAACATTTACAGATAAATCTATATCCTTGTGGTACACACTGTATACCGGATAACATTTACAGATAAATCTATATCCTTGTGGTACACACTATATACCGGATAACATTTACAGATAAATCTATATCCTTGTGGTACACACTGTATACCGGATATTATTTACAGATAAATCGATATCCTCGTGGTACACACTATACAATATAGTATCATACTGATAAGTGTACGTTCTTTGCGTGTAACTTTCCATGTATCATATTCGTTCTGTTTGTCAATGTAAAATGTCTGCCTATCTGTTAAGTAAATACATATATCGACTTTATTTACTTTTCAACAACTATGAAACAAATGTTGTCGGACAGATAACCTCACACCTTTCCACGTCCGATCGGCGAATCGAGCCCGGCTGTCTTTGTGGAAGGTGAGTGCGCTATCCACATCACCGGCCGACCACCCATCTGTAAACTATTGCTCGCCAATTCCAGTAAGGTTAGAGCGCATATTACGTTGAAGCTCTTTCTGTCAATAATCCATTTGTAAATCACGTTGTTTGTCAATATCAGACCGCAGCATGTACGTATCATGTTGTCAATCTGGGACGTCTGTATGTAATTTACTTCTCCATCTGCCATTTTTAGACATCTGGATTTGTTACGGATATATTTTATTCGTCAATGTTAGTTGTCTGATTGTCTGTCGAATCTTTATCTGCACACCAGACTATATATATACGTCCGCTATCGACAGACGATGCTCACAGTTGGCAGAAACAAATCGATCTCGCGTACAGAGTTGTGACGATTTCGTTGTGGATTGTTGTCGGTGCTATGTGTGAAAACTAACATAACCACGTGACATTTCTTGTGTGGAAACCAGTGCAGGTTCGGCGAAAGAATAAGGCTGCTGTATCCCATTGCGTGACCGTACGAGGCGACAGATGTGAGCCCCTGCAGGATCGGGGGTAGTTTTTCCTTTGTTTTTATTACGGGGACATTGAAAAAATCAAGAACAAAACTGTTCTTTTTTTCCATTGCATGTGTATCGTTAAATACGACTTATGTGGAATCGGGTGTTCTCCCTGTCTTCTACCGAGGGGACGTGGGATCGGGTGTTCTCCCTGTCTTCTACAGAGGGGACGTGGGATCGGATGTTCTCCCTGTCTTCTACCGAGGGGACGTGGGATCGGGTGTTCTCCCTGTCTTCTACCAAGGGGACGTGTGATCGGGTGATCTCCCTGTCTTCTACCGAGGGGACGTGGGATCGGGTGTTCTCCCTGTCTTCTACCGAGGGGACGTGGGAGGGACCAACACTGATCTGATGCACCCATTGCAACACTTGCGATCTTTTTCGTTTCTTGTCGTTGTTTCAGGCGGTGTCTCTCTAGGCACCCATCTGTTACGGCACGATTTCTCACCCGGGTGAGAAATCGTGTCGGGGTGAGAAATCGTGCAGTAACACCCGTCCTCATATGACCGGGGCTGTTCTGTCTCTCTAGGCACCCGTCCTCATATCACCTGGACTGTTGGGTCTCCCTAGGTACCCGTCCTCATATGACCTGGACTGTTGTGTCTCCCTAGGTACCCGTCCTCAAATGACTTGGACTGTTGTGTCTCCCTAGCTAGGTACCGTCCTCATATGACCTTGACTGTTGGGTCTCTCTAGGCACCCGTCCTCATATGACCTGGACTGTTGTGTCTCCCTAGGTACCCGTCCCCATATGACCTGGACTGTTGTGTATCCCTAGGTACCCGTCCCCAAATGACCAGGACTGTTGAGTCTCTCTAGGTACCCGTCCCCATATGACCTGGACTGTTGTGTCTCTCTAGGCACCCGTCCCCATATGACCTGGACTGCTGTGTCTCCCTAGGCACCCGTCCCCATATGACCTGAACTGTTGTGTCTCCCTAGGAACCCGTCCCCATATGACCTGGACTGTTGTGACTCTCTAGGTACCCGTCCCCATATGACCTGGACTGTTGTGTATCCCTAGGTACCCGTACCCATATGACCTGGACTGTTGTGTCTCTCTAGGCACCCGTCCTCATATGACCTGGACTGGTGTGTCTCTCTAGGTACCCGTCCCCATATGCCCTGGACTGTTGTGTATCCCTAGGTACCCGTCCCTATATGACCTGGACTGTTGTGTCTCCCTAGGTACCCGTCCTCATATGACCTGGACTGTTGTGTATCCCTAGGTACCCGTCCCCATATGACCTGGACTGTTGCGAGGACCTTAAACCCAAAACAAACAAATAAACAACCAAAAAATACAAACCTGTGTTTAACTTACCTAACACCACATGACCACGTGACATTGCGTGTTTATCTAATAAACTTGACCACGAGACGTCGCGTGCATTACGTGTCTCTGCAATCCGCCGATAATTGACGTCGGTCCTACAACAAGCAAAACGTATGTATAGAAAATTATCACACTGAGAAAAATAATCTATCAAACTAGATCTTTTGTGGGAGATTGGGGTAGGTAAATAACATGTAGTGAATACCAAGTGTTCTATCCCAACACTTACCCCCTCCCTCCTCCCACCACTTACCCCCTCCCTACTCCCAACACTTACCCCCCTCCCTCCTCCCAACACTTACCCCCTCCCTCCTCCCACCACCTCAATCTACAGCTATACGAAACACGTATTTAGATGTATGAGTGGTTTCGTGAATATTTCAAGAGCAAGGAATTACAGAAATGTAAATGTAGAAATGCTTGTTATAATTATATCGATACTATCTATTTACTGAGTTGATGATGTTTATTAAATTGAATAAACGTTTCGAATCATTTGGTTATGAAATGACAATGTTACCTAATTATATTGTTAGCGATAGTCGTTATGTACCTTAACGTCTGGACTGACCATATTCCACTGATAGTCTAGCACCGTAGTAAGTCACGGTTCGAAACTATCACAATGTTCCGCGCTATCACAAGGAGGCAAGTACACATACACATACACACATGTACGCTTACACAACACACATGGATACACGTCCTTAAATGACCTTAGCTGTTATTAGATCGCGAAACAAAATAAAAACCGAACTACAAACAGGATCTGTGATACAGGACAAACAGTTAACCTGAATATATTTTACTTGCACAGAGGGCGTGTGCATTTCCAAATTGATTGGCGAACAATTATAAAGAGCAACAAATTGAAGATCGTTATCAGCTGTTCATCACTAAGCGATAATTATGATTGAGGTCTAAGCGAGCGTCAACTAGCGAGCTGGATGTTGACTCGATTGTGTCATAAATTGACAATTTCCCGCGATATAATAAAGCCCACGATCCATTTTACAGCTCTGATGTCCCGGTCGGGCTATGTCGACCGCTTTGTATGCCTTAATTACGAAACATTTTGAAGCTGTAGTAAATGTATTGCTTCGCTCACACGGTTTTCTTGTTTGTTAACATTAAGGAGTTGTTTGGGGGCGTTAATAGAATTCAGATTTAATACGATTATATCATCGATATATGTCACAAAGTTTGTTCACTTGTAAAATAACGTCATCTTATATACGGAACAAATATGTAGGTTGTAATCGTTTCCCAGGTCTTTCTGACTAAATGTATACTGAGCTGAAAGGAACTGCTATTCAACATTATACCTCGTCTTTATAAACGCATGTCTGATTGGATTATATTGAACACGTGACGGGAGTTAACCTCACGCGCTCGAGTTTCTCATGCTATATTTCCTTTATTTGGAGCCATTCTGAGAAAATATAGAAGAACCTCCACACCCGCGTTCCGAGTGACTAAAGCTGACAGTGATGACGCGTAGACATGATCATTGTAATGTTGTGCTTTATTTCAGCATTATAAAGTATTCATCGCCCTTCTGGTGAGGAAACACGATTCTTTGTTTCCTTTCGATTAAGACAGTACATGTATAATTTTCCCCTATCAGACGAAAAAGGTATGAGATCAACCTGACCACGTGGGTTTTCTCTGGTTTCTCCCAAAACGCTGTTCAGTCGCATCCGGTACAACACGTGTGCTTTATATAGAAACTGTTTGACAGTTGTTGTAAAAGAAGTGAAGTTTAATTTTTACAAGGAAAATACATTATACACTGTATTTGCGTCGTACGAACTGATAAGTTTATGTCTATGTTTACTCCGACATACGTTTAGAAACGTTCCCTTTTATCATGTTCAATGCTACATTTATAATCAATGAACGACGGGTTATGTTGTCTCTTATCTCAAACAGCAATGAGACTGGACCATTACGTGTCGGCCCTCTGTCTGTGAAACGCTAATAGAACTAAGTGGTGGTCAGAACTCGAGACGAATGACCCCTCTGACCGGTCACGTCGTTTGACCACTGGTGGACCCTTTCAGTTTCCAGTACGTTTATATGGAAGAGCGTTTTTGCCAAACCCTTATCGGAAGATTTTTGTCTCGCAGCCACAAAGTGAAAGCAAAACTAGGTTTTGCTTTCCGGCGGCGGCGTCAACATTAAGTTTTTGTGTTTAAGTTAGTTTCTCCGAAAGTGTAAGTGCTACACCAACCAAACTTGGACCATAGGTATTACATCTCAACCGATGCATCAAATGCTGGATGCGGCCTACCTTTCGTGGTCCATTGGCTTTGTCAGCATCTCCTTCAGCATTAACTTTTTGAATTTAAGTTAGTGTCTCTGATGGTCTCTGTACATTGATGGTCAAAGCGGGGCACAGGCGAGACATATCAATTCGAATGGCTTGTATTAGTTTTGTGTTAGAATTACCTCTCATTAAGTATATCAAAGGCAGCACAATACCTAACTTACGAGCTGTGTGCCCGTTTGTAACACTATCAACCAACTCCAGGGATGACGATATGATTACCACCCGTCTTTCATTGCGGAAATAAGTAATTAACACTATATAATGATCCAGGATTGCCGACATATATTGATTCACTCGTTTTTGTGTACATTATGTACATTACCTTTTATAAATGTAATCGAATCATTGAACAAGTCAAAATTACTATCCAAACAGGTTCCTTTATTGTATAACTCTTTTTCGAAGGGAGGTGTCACAGTTATCAAGGCAGCATGCGCCCTTAAGTCTCTTTATTACAGTACTCAAGGCAGCATGCACCCTTAAGTCTCCTTATTACAGTACCCATGGCAGCATGCACCCTTAAGACAACTTGACGTAGTGATTATCGCATTAAAACGATGTAAGTAATAAGAGGGGTTCCATGTAGCCGATAATCTTTATATTTTTAAAATTGTGATTCTGTAACATTGGATGGTGCGTTCCAGCTTGATTGACGCCACAATATCAAATACATATCTGGGATTTATCAACCACCACGACAATCTTACAGTAAAATGAAATGTTCTACTAGTTTGTCATTTCTCTTGAGATATTCTCTCCTTTGTGTCCTTCAAACTATGTCCGTTATCAGCTAGAAACTAGAAGTGTATACTAATGGAAACCTACTCCTAAATACTGTCTGTGTCGGTAGGCTGTACGTATACGTGTGTCTGATACTGACAGACATTTCGAGTTGATTTTGCCTATAATCTGTTTTGCATGAAATCTAGGACTCGTTAATTCCTGACAGACGAGACCTTGTTAGACGACAACAGTTTTTACATTACCATCTGTTCCACGTCTAATAATTGGAACGCGATAGCTAGTAAAACAAAGCGATACAAACGGCCCCATTTATTCGCCTGGCTTAAAATCCATTAAAGAATAATCTGATTTGAAATTGAATAAATGATTTGATGGGTGTAAATAGCTGACCTGTCTATTGATTTTATGATGAGGAGGGGGGTGCGGAAGACACTGCCGGGGATTTCACTCGGATTGTCGTGTTTTTGAGAAGAGTTCCGATGGATATCAATCTGGGGTTTACATTTATTATCCTTATGGCGTCTGATGATAGAAAAGTTTGTTTTCACATTTTGATTTTTTTCTCCCAGCCTTCTCAGACCGTTTACCTTTTCAGACAAACGGGATTTCTCTATCCAACTCCCCAAAGGTACTGTATGATAAGATACACGCACTTAACCGGAGGCAGTTTATTGTCATCATCATAATCAAAAATATATATAAAGAAAGTACATTATTCGGTTCCGGCAACTCGTATAATCTCACTGATAGACAATGTGGCACTTTGGTGACATTCAGGCTTCTATCTGTCTGTGATGGTGTTGTGATAAGGGTTACACTTCTCGTGTTTGAACATTGTACTACTCGGCTTTAGAATCTTTGTTCTCATCGAAAGGAAAGGTTATACATTTGCCCTTGCCTTTTGCTCATTTTGCTGGAGAGGAAATATGACAGAGAAAACTCGAGCGCGTTAGGGAACCGATGTACAGTGTAATTAAATTCCCCGGCATGTGAACAATATAACCCAATCAGACCCCATGTTATAAAGATGAGCTTTAATAGGAATTCTTATGAAAGAATTATTAAAAGAAGTTAGAATTACAGCTGAATATAATCGTTAAGACTTCTTACTCCACAAATACACATTTTGGTGGATCTTTTGTTCGTTTGTGCGTTGTCCCATCCACATAGCTTACGTCACGTGACGAAAGGTGTCCAGAGACACAAAAATGGCAGAATAATAAAGCACGTCAAAGTCGCCGTCTCTTTTCTAAAATATAATCGATTTTAATTGATTTGTAAGACCTTTAAGTTATACTGAGCTCGTCGTGTCACGTGATTGCATTTTAGGGACCGGAAATAAAAACTCGGAATCACATGATAATAAAAAATCTTAGAGGTAGCATTGGTCCGGATAAGGAAATTCTTCATGTCGTTTTAAAATTTAACGGCGAACGTCTGCGACATAATCCGGATTCACGGCTTCAATTATGAACTCTCGTCTGGTGCTGGTGATACTTCGTTCTAAAAGATTTAGCTAGGTAATCAGGACGCCACAGTCGTACCACCCATGCTTCATCCGGTAAAGTACAACAGGTCACCATCCACGACTGGTTTGAGAAAAACAAATTTGGGTACATAATTACATTCGGGAATTAATGAGGAACTCCTACCGGAATCGGACATTTCTTTAGTAAACTCCGCCGGAATGATTCCACGTGTCTCGCTTTATCTACTAAACTGTGATCTTCAGTTTTTCCTTTTTGAATAGTAAACGCTCAGTTAATTTGACTTGTTCTCTTCAGTGTCCCTCTTGACCTATCTACGGTATCGGCGCATAATCCCTTTATCGTCTTCTACGACAGTAACATGTTAAGATGTCATGACGACTTAGTTAAAAAAACAAAAGATATTGTAACAGAGGAATCCGGAATCCAAAATAGGCAATAATATAAACATTTAGATAGGAGTTAAGTCACGTTCAGGTAACTGTGTGTCAATTTCACGTTAAGTACCTGTTACCTGTAAATGTAAGTTGCACGTGTGAGGTTAACATTGCACGTGTTGTAGGGGAGGGACAACGTAAGTGTCGGTTACACATGTTGTAGGGGAGGGACAACGTAAGTGTCGGGTACACGTGTTGTAGGGGAGGGACAACGTAAGTTTCGGTTACACGTGTTGTAGGGGAGGGACAACGTACAAATGTAAGTGTCGGTAACACGTGTTGTAGGGGAGCGACAACGTAAGTGTCAGTAACACGTGTTGTAGGGGAGGGACAACGTAAGAGTTGGTTACACGTGTTGTAGGGGAGGGATAACGTAAGTGGCGGTAACACGGGTTGTAGGGGAGGGACAACGTAAGTGTTGGTTACACGTGTTGTAGGGGAGGGACAACGTAAGTGTCAGTAACACGTGTTGTAGGGGAGGGACAACGTAAGAGTTGGTTACACGTGTTGTAGGGGAGGGATAACGTAAGTGTCAGTAACACGTGTTGTAGGGGAGGGACAACGTAAGAGTTGGTTACACGTGTTGTAGGGGAGGGATAACGTAAGTGTCGGTAACACGTGTTGTAGGGGAGGGACAACGTAAGAGTTGGTTACACGTGTTGTAGGGGAGGGATAACGTAAGTGTTGGTTACACGTGTTGTAGGGGAGGGATAACGTAAGTGTTGGTTACACGTGTTGTAGGGGAGGGATAACGTAAGTGTCAGTAACACGTGTTGTAGGGGAGGGACAACGTAAGAGTTGGTTACACGTGTTGTAGGGGAGGGATAACGTAAGTGGCGGTAACACGGGTTGTAGGGGAGGGACAACGTAAGTGTCGGTCACACGTGTTGTAGGGGAGGGACAACGTAAGTTTCGGTTACACGTGTTGTAGGGGAGGGACAACGAAAGTGTCGGTAACACGTGTTGTAGGGGAGAGACAACGTAAGTGTCGGTTGCACGTGTTGTAGGGGAGGGACAACGTAAGTGTTGGTTACACGTGTTGTAGGGGAGGGACAACGTACAAATGTAAGTGTCGGTAACACGTGTTGTAGGGGAGGGACAACGTAAGTGTCGGTTACACGTGTGGAACCAGACAATATAGACTGACCCCGTCGCTTGAATATTGAATTAAAATAATAAGCTCTAATGATTTGAACACTTGGATGTCTGATTCTCATTTTTTAACCAGCGGCAACTAAGTTTGAAGTAAAATGCAGCTTAAAAATTTGGTAGCTAGTCTATGTTGAAAATGCGGACATTCATCGTATTACTGGTGTGGAGCTCTAGAACCAAATCCCCTACTAAATAGCGCACATGTTTACAGCTAAATTAACCTAGCACTCTTATATACAACACATCAGACGAAGCCGAACACTCATTAAGGATTGGGATGGCTGGCAATGTCTCATATTCAAATTCTAGAATATCCCAGACAGTTGTGAATACAGCTTCCTAACTCGAGACCAGAGTTCATGCCTCGGGCCTAATTCCTGATCATGTCGCAGACGCTTCGCCGTTTAATTTAAAAACGATGATGTAGAATGCCCTAATCCGGTCCGGTGGTTGGTTATGGGTTTGTTTACCATCACTTTTTCCGGGTATTGATTTCCAGTTCCCGATAATTTGGTGAGTCGGTGACACAACGAGCCGACGAAGACGTACATGACATACCCATAGAAGGACGTTAATTCTCAATGAATATTTTTCAGTAGACATATAAACAAGGGTTCCCCTCAGAAGTACATTGTAAGGTCTACACTACCCTCCCTACTTAGCATAAAATTTCATGAACGACGTGGATCCATTCGTCATAACCCATTAAATAATAATTGGGTGAAGAAACAATTCATTGGTGTACGCAACGCAGCGAGTAATGTTCTTCAACCGGGGATCGAACTCGAGACCCCCGCTTAACAGTACACCACCCAACCGAATGAGCTAAACAAAAAATCATTTAAAGGAAGTAGGTAGGGAAAACAATAGACAAGAAAGATAGAAAAAAGGTCTCATTGCAATGGGGCAGCAGATCGAGTTTGACTCTTCATTGTAAAGACAAGGAAGAC
>NW_018404378.1:113127-132294 GCF_002113885.1 Mizuhopecten yessoensis
CCGACTCTACAGGGGGTCCCATATTAGTCGCGTTTTTCTTTGTTTCATCAATGTCCCGTAAACAGAATACAAGGAAGAAGCTACTCCGAACGTACAGAAGGGGAGTTGTGGTTGTGGAGACCCATCAGTCGACTCTAACGACCATGCCACGGGATACAGCGGAGGTATTCTCTCCCCGAAACAGCATGGATTATGAATCGGAAATGATATGATTCAGAAAGCTACATGTTCACTGTTCAATTACAAGTTCGTGTTAACACTATATTTATATACTTTGTTGATGGACCGAAATGCCTAAAGAATAGAATTGAGACAAAGGTATGGCGAGTCAATAATTACCCGGCAATAACCTACATGTGTGACTGACGTTGGTGGAGGCTGGTGACACATACTGTACACAAACAAAAACACAGCGATTTTATGACGCAGTGTCGTATGATGAAAAGCTAACCCTATTCTCTCTAGGTATAGAGTTAATTACTCCAACTTTAACAGACGTCAGGGTTCACCACAAATGGTCCTCAATTTGCGATAACTTGACCAGACGCCAATGCGGTTTAAGCAGAAAATCAAGGACGTATAAAAGTGAGATTAAAAATGATGTTGGTGTTATTTAAAGTGACAACCATAAGGGCAACACTTGATCATTCTTTAATGAACTGTAACGGTAGCTACTGTTGGTAACACGTTAACGCAGGGTTCCCGCATATCGTCACAAAATAGGATAAACAGAAAACGGTAACCGGTGATACATTGGCTGTGAGTAGACATCTCCAACGATACGTTATATTTAACTATCAATCTTACACATCGAAGAAATTTACTAAATACAATGTGCAAACATTTTGTACACAATTCTGTGAGTATCTAAAAAGTTTACACACATTCCTATAATAACGGTTAAGACGGAGACAGATTTTATTTTGAACGGTTTACACACACTCATATGAATACCTGAATCGGGTTAAACTATTTCCACAGATCATCCTAAGAGTTTATAAGGATCCATGTTAGTACACTGTATCTTGCTGATTGTATTTACCATGGTTGGCAACATCAACCAGCGTGTATCCATGGTAAATACAATCAGCAAGTAGTCGCGCACCTGTTCCGTGCTAATTGGTACGTGTTTGTTTTATTGTCGACAACTTACGGTTCGTTCCCCGGTAGTATACAGGTACTTAGTATTACGTAATCAGGTAACTCGCATGAGTTGTAGTATGTCAGCGGACCTCGAAATGAACCTATGTGATTTCAGATGTAAAGATTCTACCTGAACCCCAATGGACACCATATGAAGATTTCCCGCATCGATCGTATGTATGATCTTCAGAATGTTTGTATGTGATTGAAGATACAGTGTACTAACATGGATCCTTATAAACTCTTAGGATGATCTGTGGAAATAGTTTAACCCGATTCAGGTATTCATATGAGTGTGTGTAAACCGTTCAAAATAAAATCTGTCTCCGTCTTAACCGTAATTATAGGAATGTGTGTTAACTTTTTAGATACTCACAGAATTGTGTACAAAATGTTTGCACAATGTATTTAGTAAATTTATTCCATGTGTAAGATTGATAGTTAAATATAACGTATCGTTGGAGATGTCTACTCACAGCCAATGTATCACCGGTTACCGTTTTCTGTTTATCCTATTTTGTGACGATATGCGGGAACCCTGCGTTAACGTGTTACCAACAGTAGCTACCGTTACAGTTCATTAAAGAATTATCAAGTGTTGCCCTTATGGTTGTCACTTTAAATAACACCAACATCATTTTTAATCTCACTTTTATACGTCCTTGATTTTCTGCTTAAACCCCATTGGTAGCTCTGGTCAAGTTATCGCAAATTGACGACCATTTGGTATCTCTAACTAAGCTAAGTAGTATGAATTGATGAATGGTCAAGTAAGGACCATTTGTTACCTTTCGTTAAGTTATTGTCTCCGTCTTGACCGTTACCCTTAGAATAGGACCCTTTGTTACCTTTCGTTAAGTTATTGTCTCCGTCTTGACCGTTACCCTTAGTATAGGACCCTTTGTTACCTTTCGTCAAGTTATTGTCTCCGTCTTGACCGTTTCCCTTAGTATAGGACCATTTGTTACCTTTCGTTAAGTTATTGTCTCCATCTTAACCGTTACCCTTAGAATAGGACCCTTTGTTACCTTTCGTTAAGTTATTGTCTCCGTCTTGACCGTTACCCTTAGTATAGGACCCTTTGTTACCTTTCGTTAAGTTATTGTCTCCGTCCTAACCGTTACCCTTAGTATAGGACCCATTGGCAGTTCTAGCCAAGCTTTCGTCAGGTGAAGGCCCATGTTCACCTCTGGCTTAGCTTTTGTCAATCGTAGACCTATTGGCACACTTGTCAAGTGAGGACCCATTGACACTTTTAGCTAAACTCTCTGGCTTAAACATTGGCGTCAGATGAGCACTCGAACACGTACCTCCTACTTAAACGTTGTCCTGTGATAACTCCTATGCACACTATGGCTAAACTATTGTCAAGATAGGACCCGTTGCAACGTATATCAAACAACACATGTAAAATATTAATTTGATGACAAATTCTAAAAGTTTGACAATCTAACGACCATTGATCAGTCCGAGATAATCATTAATTATCCGACTATACTCTGATATATACTTGAAGGGCAATTACTCAAAGATAAACCAAAGTTATTGTATAATATGTAGCATGTCGCCTTAAGGGAATATCCACCCTGTGGTATGTCCGTTTAATAAACCAGTTCGTGTGTACTTGTTATCGTTGATAACAGTCAGTTCAGTTCCGTACCTTCAAATAGCATACCATGTTTTGTCATGCTGAACTCGGTCACGAGTCTTTAAAACAGGAATCACTTACGATTTCGACTTCCGGTAAGTGAGGTTAGTTCATTCCGACACAGCGCAACGCTTGACTGATTTTGCAAATAACCGGAAATAGATATCAGATCGAAAGCTTACAACGTCAATCTTAGAAAAATACGTGTGGATTAAAGGAATTGCTTCTTTGATAAAAGGGGCCCTCCTAGCCGATCGCCTCGCGATAGGTTGAGCAGTGCTAGACGTTATGCCAACACAATATTTGATTACGAATAAATGATACAAACAGTGACGTCACATAATGTGTTGTTACGTCACAGCAAGCAATGAGCTTTTCTATAATCTGTCGTCTGACTGATTCCTAAAAAGGCGCATTCTTGTGTGAAATGTGATTTATTTATAGTATAAGAGACTACACAGGCATATATTCAAACGAAGAAATCTCCGAAAGTGCAAGTTGTCTGTTAAGTACGCCTGATACAGGGATAGACTTAGATACCAGGAATTGTCGCTGAGTCGGTGCCTTTTACGAAAATCCGTTAAGACAAACGTTCAATGAATGGTGCCATCGTAAGGACCTGTGTGGGGTGGAGCAGACGTCGGTCGTGTTACACGCGACTTTCTGTAAATGGATTCTCTTCAATTATTTAAATGTTCCGAATGAAATAAAGGATTTTTGGAGAAGATACGCAATTTAAGTTTTCAGTCGTACAGTGCGCTTTCGTGTCGTTATGTTAAATCTTCATTTGAGAATTACTGCCGCTATGTAAGAGGTGTAAGCACGGACTTAAAATGCTCAGTTTAGGGTAATTATTTCCAATGATCAACTTAAGTCTAATCAAAATTGCGTCTACTTCAGTCGTCACGACGACAAGAAACACTCCATAACGACCAGTTATTGACTCATTCTGTAAGCTGCCTCACTGACAGACACACATGGTCGTTATTTTTCATTTTTGTTTTATATTTAAGCAATAAACTGCATAGATGTGGCAGACCAACTGGTATAACTGCCACATGTGTCAAAGACAAACTGAATGGTGCGAGCTATTATGTTATGGCGCTAACTCCATATTTCTGAACACCATAGACTTAACTCCTCCTCAACACAGACGCATTTAAGTCCAACTTCCATCACTATCACATAGGATTGAGTAGATAAGTACACCTTACTGTCAATCTGACTTCCCAAATGATGCAGGATAGTGTACCGTTTGCGGTATTACTGATTTCTTCGGTAGCCCCTTCACGCGCCTGTTTTCAAAACGTCACTTTGAGTTCCGCTTGTAATGTAAGGACAGTCGCTGTTAATATATATTACAGTTAGTTAGCGTCAAAATTGTTTTTGTCGTGCATATTGTAAAAATAATTTATCACGAAATAACAGGTATATACAAAGAAATTAAACAGTCGCTTGTCCGTTAGACCGTTTGTGAGAAATAAAGGATACATGAATATGAATATTAGCGAAGTAATACTAGATACGCCATTGCCGTATTTGGATAGAAACGTGAATTCGTTATGGCTGTTTCTCATTCTATTCCATTCTGTATATGATTTGAGTTAGATTATCTCTCTTTCAGGTTGTATGAAGTCTAGCTCAATACAGTCACCATTGATTGATACTATATAACCATATCAAATTCAGATGACAGTTATATCAGACATGAACGCCTTATCCTACGTGTTGACGTCATCATTATAATGACGTCATCATTGTAATGTTACACACCACTGCTCCTCGTTTAGAGATGTCTGCCCTATTCAGTATGTAGTCGTACTTCACACATGCACACTTGACACATACACTTATTCGAACAAAATACAGAAATGTGATAAAACACTGAACTTTACATTGATTAACCTACGAACAATTGAACCGCTTTAATATTTGAATGTCCTAAGTATTTATGAATTTTAGTTTAAGCGTTATTGCACTTCGTTGCATTTGTAATCATGTTCACAATGTATGTCAAACGAAAGCAATATTGTACTTAAATACTTGGGGATCGTGTAAGAGTTATGTCCCTTTGAGGATGTTTGATATCTGGCTCACTATCTGTTTGAGTTTTTGTAAGAATTATCCTCCTTAGATCACTCTTCTAAAAAACTATGGTTATCTTTTGCGTCTTTGAAACGTGTCCATTATTGCCAAGCCGCTCTTGACTGTTAATTACAGACCTTGTGGTTTGGTACTCTTTTATGTCAGTGAGGTAGCATGCACCCTTAAGTCAGTTGACAGCCTGTACGGTTGTGAGGAGTTTGTAATATGGAGCGATATTTTGTGGGCGTCAGTTTCTGGTCTCATCGATCTGACAGTGGCTAATCCAACAAGGAAAATTGGTTTACTCACGACAGACATGGCTTAAGCGGAAATGGGAAAAGGCAGGAAATAGTAGCGTCCAATTTTTATATTTTTTTTTGTCACTTTCAAACCAATCTTAATCCATATCGTCAGGCTTCAATTTCTGTCCATCACCTTCAATTTCATTTTTTTAATTGAAATGGACTTTAAACTTTCTGTGATCACTAAGGTAAAAACGACTTGATAAATGTAAAGCTGCTCAAACGTTTCTTTGTCTGATAACATCAATATGATCAAATGAGTTTGCCAGCATTTAGGAAGTGGTTACGTGGTAAACTCCAGATAGTGAGTTGTAGTTTATAAGTAAACAAAATCCCCCGTACATTCAATGTTTTAACGTGTTATCGTGCCTTTAGTGAGCTTGTCGTCATGTTGATGGATTGAACTACTTATTGTAATGAAGAGGAATGGAGTTGGTTATTGTGATGTTTATGGAGTGAGCCTGTTATTGAAATGAATAGGAATGGAGTTGGTTATTGTGATGTTTATGGAGTAAGCTTGTTATTGTGATGAAGAGGAATGGAGTTGGTTAGTGTGATGTTTATGGAGTGAGCTTGTTATTTTGATGAAGAGGAATGGAGTTGGTTATTGTGATGTTTATGGAGTAAGCTTGTTATTGTGATGAAGAGGAATGGAGTTGGTTAGTGTGATGTTTATGGAGTGAGCTTGTTATTGTGATGAATAGGAATGGAGTTGGTTATTGTGATGTTTATGGAGTAAGCTTGTTATTGTGATGAAGAGGAATGGAGTTGGTTAGTGTGATGTTTATGGAGTGAGCTTGTTATTTTGATGAAGAGGAATGGAGTTGGTTATTGTGATGTTTATGGAGTTAGCTTGTTATTGTTATGAAGAGGAATGGAGTTGGTTATTGTGATGTTTATGGAGTTAGCTTGTTATTGTTATGAAGAGGAATGGAGTTGGTTATTGTGATGTTTATGGAGTGAGCTTGTTACTGTAATGAAGAGGAATGGAGTTGGTTAGTGTGATGTTTATGGAGTGAGCTTGTTATTGTAATGAAGAGGGATGGAGTTGGTTATTGTGATGTTTATGGAGTGAGCGTGTTATTGTAATGAAGAGGAATGGAGTTGGTTATTATGATGTTTATGGAGTGAGCTTGTTATTGTAATGAATAGGATTGGAGTTGGTTATTGTGATGTTTATGGAGTGAGCGTGTTATTGTAATGAAGAGGAATGGAGTTGGTTAGTGTGATGTTTATGGAGTGAGCTTGCTATTGTGATGAAGAGGAATGGAGTTGGTTATTGTGATGTTTATGGAGTGAGCTTCTTATTGTAATGAAGAGGAATGGAGTTGGTTATTATGATGTTTATGGAGTGAGCTTGTTATTGTAATGAAGAGGGATGGAGTTGGTTATTGTGATGTTTATGGAGTGAGCTTGTTATTGTGAGGAAGAGGAATGGAGTTGGTTATTGTGATGTTTATGGAGTGAGCCTGTTATTGTAATGAATAGGAATGGAGTTGGTTATTGTGATGTTTATGGAGTGAGCTTGTTACTGTAATGAAGAGGAATGGAGTTGGTTAGTGTGATGTTTATGGAGTGAGCTTGCTACAGTAGTGATGCTGTGCGAATGAGCTTGTTATTATGATGTAAAGAAAGTGAACTTGCTATTGTAATGTTTAGAGAATGAGCTTGTTATTTCTATGTTTAGAGAATGAGCTTGGTATTTCGATGTTGAGTGAATGAGCTTGTTATTGCAGGGTGTGAGCTTAAAATTTCTATGTTAAGAGAATGAGCTTGTTATTTCGATGTTGAGGGAGTGAGCTTGTTATCATGATGTCTAGGAAATGAGCTTGTTATTGTGATGTTTAGGGAGTGAGCTTGTTTTTGTGATATTTAGGGAGTGAGCTTGTTATCATGATGTCTAGGGAATGAGCTTGTTATTGTGATGTTTAGGGAGTGAGCTTGTTATTGTGATATTTAGGGAGTGAGACTGCTATTGTGATGTTTAGGGAGTGAGTTTGTTATTTTGATATTAAGGAAGTGAGCTTGTTATTGTAATATTTAGATAGTGAGCTTGTTATTGTGATGTTTAGTGAGTGCGTTTGTTATGATATCTGGGGAATGAGCTTGTTATTATGATGTCTAGGGCGTGTGCACTTGTTATTGTGATGTCTAGGGAGTGTGCTTGTTATTGTGATGTTTAGTGAGTGATCTTGTTATTGTGATGTTTAGTGAGTGAGTTTGTTATGATATCTAGGTAATGAGCTTGTTATTATGATGTCTAGGGCGTGTGCACTTGTTATTGTGATGTTTAGGGAGTGAGCTTGTTATTGTGATGTTTATGGAGTGAGCTTGAAAATATACTATTCAAGGAATGAGCTTTTTGTTTAAATGTTTAAGGATTGGGTGTGTCGTTATCATGTTTGGGGAGTGAGCTTGTTATTGAGATTTTAGAAGATTGTGATGTAATGACAACACATCTATTTATCTGATTATTCGAATCCAAATATCAAAAGTTGTGGTTGTGACACTGACTACATAAGTATTGATCTCTTTTATTCTAACAGTAAATTTCATCAATATTTTTGTTGAAACATTTAAAATATTCACTTAAATCGACGGTTCGTGTACGTTGACTTGCTTTATGTTTTAAATATCTGTGTAATTTGAGATTTGTCTAAATACAAAGGGAATGAATCTGTGTATACTCAGTGGTCTGCCGACTTGTAATCGATACAACTGGCACCGAAGGCTTTATTATAAGTGTAGTTGTCGGGACATCCTGTAACCTGTTCATGCTGTAAGGACGAGCTCAGATAGTATGTTCTTAACAATTTGTAATAAACTTAAACGTGGTGAATTGTGTTTTTTCACGTAGAACCTTCTTATTAATAGCTAGGTAAATGTTCCGACGTTACTAATGCTTACTTATTGTACGAACCTATTGTGGATAAGATTTGCGATACACATAATATTCTCCATTCGTCATTCAAACGTAGAAACCACACGTTATATTGACTTTAGTACTGCCCCCTGTCCCTCAAGACCTTGAGTAATCGGCTTTTGAGGATAATTAGTGTTTCGGTTTTTTGGAAATTTATGTTCTCATGCCAATCAATAATCATTCTCGAGCTCAATGTTTTTCGTATTTCATTACCAAAGAAAATGGATTGTTGCAGAAAATGTCCGTCTTAATGACCCTTATCTTTATCGGCTAGTTTGGACTTCGGTTTATCGGCTAGACGCATGTCTCAGATAAAGGAGTATTACTTCCTGATGTGTAAACCTGTTTGTTATCCCGTAAGGCTTACAGTGGAAACTAGCAACACAGTTTAGTCTGACGAGTGCATATAAATATATTTGTACAGGGGTTCCTGTCATCAAGCGCCTGAGAGACTACGTGAGACCATCCTGTGATCACGTGACGAAGCCATCATTAGATGAGTGAATTATATTCGAACTCGAATCTTTCGTGTGATTTCGGATCAGAACACGAGTATCTTACCATCTTACCACCAGAGAGTATTTCGTAGAAGTTCATTCGACAATTCTATGGTAGAACAGGAAGCGGCGCTTCACCCTGACCCCTTTATCCCATCTTACTGACTGATCTCACTTTCTGCTTTCCAAAATTCTCGGTAAGCTGTT
This sequence comes from Mizuhopecten yessoensis, assembly GCF_002113885.1. Taxonomy (NCBI): domain Eukaryota; kingdom Metazoa; phylum Mollusca; class Bivalvia; order Pectinida; family Pectinidae; genus Mizuhopecten; species Mizuhopecten yessoensis. The sequence continues at coordinate 121,933 of NW_018404378.1, forward strand.
TGGAGCTTGACAGAAGTTATAAGCTAAAATATGAAGAAACACTTGTATGTTGTCGGCGATACCAACTCGACCATTAAACAAATAATAGTGCATTAATACATTAACTTAATAACGTGATGTGGTGTTTCCGAACGGCCATTTCAAATAAGTTAGAGAAACAGGGTTCAGCAAGGCTGACGTTGTAACAACCATGCAGTAGTAACGTCTGTTACGACACCCTGTTATAGTGTTATCGAGTTACTGATGTCCCCTGGGACGGAATGGTCTGTGTACTGAATGACATTACTCAACGGAGTCTGTGGTCTTAAGAGTGCTAACACAACACCGTTGTAATCTTATTTTACAGTACACGTACGTATATATCACGGACAATTAACACACAGGATTGTTGATTGATGTGGGTGGCTGGGTGGCACAGTAAAAACATGTAGCACACTCGTCTCTCACCAAGGCAGCCTGGGTTCGACTCCCCGGTAGTGTGGCATCATTTAACTAACCCGACCTAGTGGGGCATCATTTAACTAACCCGACCTAGCTAGGGGGGCATCATTTAACTAACCCGACCTAGTGGGGCATCATTTAACTAACCCGACCTTGTGGGGCATCATTTAACTAACCCGACCTAGTGGGGCATCATCTGGTCCAACAGTAATACAGTATAAGTTGATAAATCTTGTTTTGTATTTATTGTAGAGTACATAAAGTACACAATAATGGACCACCTATTGTTGATAGACATGTTATTTCACGATACTATCGTGGGTAGATGTTAGTTCCCCTAGCTAGGCGTCCTATAAGACCTATATTTTGCTTTTCTCGTATGTTTTCCTCTTTGGATGTTTGTTTGTTGTATATCAGCTGAGATAAGTTATCATAGACTGTGTTTCTTTATGTTCCAGGTTCCCGCGGAGAGAATAAGAACTGACCGGATGTAACGGGATTACCAGCACGTGGATTAACCAATCACTGTAAGATTTTATTTACTTCTCCTGGTTTCTTTAGATTCAACATGTTCCTGTGGTGTTTTTCTATTTCTATGATAGGAATTCATACATGTGTGTATCTAAACCGATGTCTGAAAGCTAAAAGGCAAAAAATAATATTGTCTTTTGGGAACATAAAGGGATGATTTATATCTATTTTTACAATATTCATACCGAGATGATGATAACAAAATAGCCGTTTAACACGTACCTGTATCTTTACATGCTAATTATATACCGTTTTGAGTGAGCTACATATAAACGTTCCCTAGGATTTGCGGAATTCAATTTGATGTGTCGTCAATGCAAACGACATTCCTAGAACAGCCTGGTGTCATCTAAACGTTTGCTTCTCGTAATGGTTTCATGATATGCGAGGGAGGGGGAGAAGCGTCAGTATGATGCTGATCCAATCGGGTTCATATCTGTTTATATTTTGGTTTGCAGCGAAATATAAACATATACGTCAAACATAATAACACCAGTGAATCAGTTCCCAGTTTTTGTTCAGTCATAGCAGACAGGATCAATTTAAAAGATACACAGACCTCATCAATAAGTAAATGTATGGATAATTACTTTTAACAATAAGAATTGTATTCACTCTTAAAAGTATGTACTTTGTCAAAGGAAGCTGTATTAGATATATTTTTTTAAATGTTACGCGCAGAGATGTTTTGATAAGTAAATATAGTGCATTGTTTAGTGTTTTTTTTGTAATTTATTCGTAAATGGCCTAGCTTCACATTGTTAAAAAGAGGACAATCGTTATTTTCACAAACTCCTTCCCCTTAACACACATGTCCACCGCTGTAATAATAATCACTTCGAATTCTTGACAGTGTATTATACCTGAAATACCTCAAACTTGTGTTTTTCCATCGTTGCTCAACCATGGTAACCATACGACGTATCCACGTGATGGTTGTCCTCGGAATTCCATGGGATTTTGATTTAATCATATTTATTGCACCAAATTTGAGCAGAGGATTAGTGTTATCAACTTATCAACGCCTTTTCCTCTAATACAGTACATATTGATATTTACATGATAGCATTTAACAAGGCATACAAACTATATTTTACAATTATTATATTTTACTTAAAATCTGTTGCTGGATTTGATGAAAAGTTGCACGTGTCTGAATACTTCTGTATTGGTATCTACGGACAGATTTTCATTCTCAAATAAAAAACAACAACTAAATTTAATGGATATATAGTCAACGAGTTTATGTTTTGAAATAGCGTAATTCGTGCTGTAATAAAAAGTTTACATTGGAAGAAAAAATGACCAACATCCTCACAGGAATGTCCACAAGCGCATGGTGGATTATATTTAAATTGCGTTCGCCAAAATTATAATAGATGCATGGTGGAGACGAATTTGCACCACTAGATACAGCCGATTTAAAAGTATCTAAAGATGGCAATGTTCTTATTGTATTGTCTAACGAATTCCTAAGACGTAAACTCGATGGCAAAAAAGAAGAGTTGCTTGAGGAGAGTCTGAAAGAAGAAATATTGTAATCATATTGGTTCCGTAAATTGTACCGATTGTTGTTACCCACTGTGTTTGGCAAAAGGGCCGATAAATGGGACACCTTCATTTACGTGCAGAGAAAGTAAGGGTACACGTAACCTGTGGAATTCCGAGGTGTGCTATGCGGCTAACTACGGTACCACAGAATGAATCCTGGTGCCATGTGGTTATTTATATACATCAACAGGTATAGCAAATAAGATAATATACAATCCAAACAACATTTTATCGCCGTTTCTCTCACTGTTGGTTAGGCAATGCCCCTGCAGCGTGTAACATGTGAAGTGGAATGTATTTCATCACGGTGCATACATTTCCGCCACTGCCTGTGACCTGTAATGCAGTAAATCCGGCATGACGTGTCGCACCAAACATACTTTGTATATCGGTGCCCCCGGGAAATGTTCTCCGTATTTAAATTTCGAAATTCGTCTGATGACACTCCTGATAAGAACGTTCGGGATTCTGCTGATCGTATAAGTTAACCGTTTTAAAATCTCAGGATCCTGATCAACAATGTTACATTATCCGCCGGATTTATTTTTAATCAACATGAAAGACAAATCGTACCGCTACTGCCAATATTTCTACACAATGTCAATGTTCAAACGACGTTCTTATACATATCCTCTGTAAGTAACAAAGGTTAACATTTAGCCAGGAGGGTAGTCTCAGTATTGGCGAAAACAAACGCTACTGGTTCGATGAAGAGATTCCGCTCTCATTCAAGATGGAGAAGGCTGAAGCGGCACCTGCACAGGTTATATGGGAGTCGAATAGATAAGCCCCCAGTCCCAATACATACATGAGAATTTATCAATCATTTTTATTTCAGTAATTGTTGCATTGTCTGTATTACCGTGTTTAAAGTTAACTTTGATAATTCGTTTGTTATTTGATATAATTTTTCCTTTAAGGCCCAAAGTCTTGTCATTTGTGTTCGATTTTGAGTGGCTCGGGTTATACATTTTTACATGCTTTTTTGCATAACGACTGGACTGCCAGATGGATATACTATAACCTGCATACTATGACGTTTTCACTTTCAAATTAACAATAATAGTGTTTTGTTCTTTTACCACGTATATTTTTTAAAAATGTTATTTTATCACTTATACAACCGTAAGGTACTAATAAATATATACAGCCGTAAGGTACTAATAAATACGTACAGATTTCGTTTCCCCAGTAAAAGACAAAGATATATATGTATATAAAGGTGTTGTTAATTTTTGATTAATGGTGCTTTATAATTAACTAATTTATCTTTTATTGAAACATCAGTTCAATTAATATTATATCAAATACTACATAGATCAGTTGGTCAATATAATCAAAAATATAAAACTAAAGAAAGTTAAAAAGTCAAAAAATAATACATGAATAATTTATATAAGCAGATGTGCTTGAGTTCCAACAGGTAAGTTTTACAGGTATATTCACTTGTTGAAACAAAGACACTTTTTGAGAAAAAAGACTATAACCCCTATCAGAACAAGTTGCCCTACAGGTAAGTTAAAAATGTATGCGTTCAGGGAATCAGCCGAAAATGCTTACAAAGTTCAATACGACTGATGCTAAAACGATGTGTGTACACCATTCTTAACATGTGATATATGAAACTCGATATGCAGTTTGTTAACGTCATGCCAAATCAATTTACCCTTGACTTAACTAATTCGCCCCTAAAGACACATTAAAACTCTTTCGATTCAAAGGTTGGAATAGTTCATTATGAAATTTCAGGGGCGAATGAGGTAATTCGCGACTGATGCCAAACAGCATCTATTTACCAAGTTGAATACAATTGAAAAAAAAAAATGTTTTCAAAGATACTTTTTTTTCGGAAAAAAATACAACTTAGAGCAATGAAGCGCACATATAACCTTTGATCATTTGCCGTCTCACTTACCGCCAACGTATTTCGATCCCTGTTCTTAAGAGTTTTACGGAGACGCATGCCGTATTGAAATCACTTAACGAACGTGACCTCATGATCAGTTATTTCATTCCAGCGGAAGTACGGAATTTGCGACGCCTGGTGGTAGCCTCCGTTACTGAAAATGCTTAGGAGACAACTTGTGTAGCCTGTCGTTCATAGTTTATGTAAGAAATACTAATTTATTCAAATATCCTGATAATGTTGTTAGCATTTCAGTTTCACTATTTTCAATAACAATAAGAATATTGACTTTAAAATCTTTATACTATATTCCCCTACATCGATATTTGAACATTTATCAAATTATAAAAAAATACTGTTGGAAGGGAGACAACCGCGAGATAGTAGTGTTTTGGACGACGACAACCGTTTTACTACAAGAAAAATAGTTCTCATAACAGCCAAGCACAAATAAATGATAACCTTTTTTATCGGTAATTTTATTTTGTATAATCAGGGGACGTATGTAATATCTACCTCTCTGGTTTAATATGAACATGTGTATAACAGAAATTAACTCCTTCGAATATCTTCGAAGATTGGACTTTAAATCTTCTGTTGTGTGCTACGCGCAACAATCTGCTGGCTGTCGCACACTTTTTTCTCCATTCCGACATATTTGAGTCAGACTTGATGGGGGAGCGGGGTATTAGTTAGCCATCCTGGCGACGGTTCCAGTTGAAAATCATCTGAAGTTTCAGTTTTTGATAAGCGGGTAACTTCGATGGTTAGAAGTTCTAAATAAGTACATGCTCTTGAATGTATATCAATAATCGTGTTGGCATATCTAATTGCTTTATATCAAATTTCACCTTTTACATCTCACTAACGCCTCATTCAGTACTTCCAGTACTTTGATTTTAATACACATCCTTTATTGCCAATAGTTGGAAAACACTTGATGTCGGTAGATAAATGTACATATATAAATATGTAAATCATAAGATTATCACATAAACGCTACTTTATGTATAGATGTGAGTGTCGTTGAAATCTAGACCCGAGGATGGAAAAGGGGAATATTTTTGTTGAAATTTGGTAAAAAGCGTTGATATTTTTTTCGGATCAAATGACAAAGGTCAGAGGATATAGTTTGACTCTAACGATGAATCTTGTAGCATAATTAAAAATGGTGTTTATCGTGTGGGACATAAATTTCCCCGAACACAACCTTAACTCATTCTCAACATGCCATGTACTGGCAGCATTACCGTCATCCACAATACAAAGGGGAATTTATTCTAATTCGGGTCCCATTCAACTTAATTGTCGACCGAGAATGAAGATTTATTGATATTTAAATCATTATCATGTTTGATCTATTTGAGGTTTTGACAAAAGTCTGAGTTGCAGTTCCAAAATATGTGTAGATTATTCTAAAACATCGTCATGGCGGTCTTGTATTGGTCCTTGGGTATTAAGGTATGATACAGACGGTTTAACAAGGCGTTATTCATGGAGTCGGACCTACTTGCTACAAGTCAAATGGACCGTCGTGTAGCAACGTTTTAAATAGCGCCATTTTCCGTTTTCATGAAGAGCGGTTGTTTTTTCCGTCCTCGACATTTTTGTCTGATATTGTTGTTCGGTGCAAGAGTTCGGAAGCTAACCGGAATGTTTTGCAAAAATATAAACAACATTAGCAGGTTTGTAATGCTATTTATCTAACCTTATTTATCGCGCTAACGGGTAGTTCATTCGGGCTAAGCTAGCCGTCTTAAATTATATCAATACTCGCAGTTCACTCGAAGAATCTGAAACGTCAGATAAATTCTGAAACGTTGTATAGCATATTCATCTACAATTAACGTTACAGATTGGGTTCGTTAATTGTGCAAATAGATGTATTTCATTCAGGTTAAAGGGATCTTAAAATCTATACATGTATATGCATTCATTTTTGTACGTGCAATGTTCTCGTAGAAAAAAAAGCGACAAATTTAAGAAGAAACCAATTAACTTAATTTGTTACACTCTCCCTACTGTTTGTAAATTGCTGGTATTGTATTGTATGCATTGTATTGTATTGTATTGTCTGTAAATATTGTAATTAGATCTCACTTTTGAAATCGATGGGTCAAAAGGCCCAAGGTTATATATATAAAGACCTTGAACTTGAGATGGACCGTAACTGTACATATGTATTGCCTTTTAAGACCATGAACACCAATACTGAAACTACTACATGTATATTCAGTAAGACTGACCCCTGTAACATTCCTGTGTTACTCAACCCATAATAATGCCTCATTAATATGCTTAGTTTGGTCTTATATTGTTTAACGTCCCATCAACAGCTGATGTCATTTAAGGACGTGCCTCCATGTATGTAGTGTATGCGTGCTTGCGTGTGTGTATGCAGGAAACATGGTATGTTTGTGTGGTTGCCTCCTTGGGATAGCGCGGATCTGATGCCGACTTTATAGTGCTATCTCACTGAAATACCATGCCGAAGGCAGCCAGCACAGCATCCCGCCCGGTCACATTACACTGACAACGGTTGAACCAGTTGTTGCCATTCTCCTAAATGCTGAACGTTAAGCAGGGAATAACAAATATCATTTTAAAGGACTTGGTATGTCTCGGCCTGGCAACAGAACCCATTTGTACTTATATAATACATAATAAATAACTACATGTGTATCGTACAGACGCATACATGCATAGTGGTAGGTCGTTTTATATAAACCATATCTTTGAGCAGTCTCCAGAAAGGAAGCATACCTTTATAACACATTTCATAGAACCTGCCTGTCTCCAAACTCACTGAGGTAAATTTGCTTAGATTTGTATGTCATGTTTGGTTTGAGTTAAAAATAAAGCCAGAAAAATGGTTACGTATTGGAAATTCGTGTATAAATCATCAAGGGCCACACAATGGAAAAGGGGCCAATGATAAAGAAAACGTTAACACAAGAGTAGGAAATAGCCTGAAAATGGATTATTGCATTGTGGGAGGAAACCGGAGTAACGGGGAAAACCCACACTTTCGAGCAGCGATCCAATTTCATTTTAGGTCCCTTCATAAAAGCTGATTGCGTTACTAGAAAATATTGAAGTCATCAAGGGCCAAATAGAAGAAAATGGTTCAATAATTGGGCTGTCACGAGACTGTACAACAGAAGTGAAGAAACGTCGTTGAACTTTCATTTATATAACAGAGCTGACAGCAGAGGAAATATCAGCGTTCCTATGACCAGAGAGTATCTGTGTATCTGTGTAAACAGCACCAGGGGACAGGAGTTTTGCACTGCACACAATAATCTATTATGTCTTCATTGTTTATCATTGTTTTATCACTTAAACGTTTTGGGTAGATAGTCGGTTCTCTCACGAATTTAATCTAAAAGCGTTGGATCCTGAGAGAAAAAGATAAACGATAAAAAACCTTTAACTCGAACACACTTCAAAGAATCCATGGACCTCTAAATCAATCCGAAGTTCTCATTAAATCCCCGCAGTGTGCAGCATTTACATGTTTATTCTGACATGGCAGAGCAAGCCTGTAGCTAGTGTTGTAGATTATAGCTCCCTAGTCATGGAACAAGCCTGTAGCTAGTGTTGGAGATTATAGCTCCCTAGTCATGGAACAAGCCTGTAGCTAGTGTTATAGATTATAGCTCCCTAGTCTTGAAGCAAGCCTGTAGCTAGTGTTGGAGATTATAGCTCCCTAGTCATGGACCAAGCCTGTAGCTAGTGTTATAGATTATAGCTCCCTAGTAATTAAGCAAGCCTGTAGCTAGTGTTATAGATTATAGCTCCCTAGTAATTAAGCAAGCCTGTAGCTAGTGTTGTGGCTCATAGCTCCCTAGTCATTGACCAAGCCTGTAGCTAGTGTTATAGATTATAGCTCCCTAGTCATTGAGCAAGCCTGTAGCTAGTGTTGTGGATTATAGCTCCCTAGTTATTGACAAGCCTGTAGCTAGTTATGGAGATTATAGCTCCCTAGTCATTGAGCAAGCCTGTGGCCAGTGTTGTAGATTATAGCTCCCTAGCCATTGAGCAAGCCTGTAGCTAGTATTGTAGATTATAGCTCCCTAGTCATTAAGCAAGCCTGTAGCTAGTGTTGTGGATTATAGCTCCCTAGTTATTGAAAAGCCTGTAGCTAGTTATGGAGATAATAGCTCCCTAGTCATTGAGCAAGCCTGTAGCTAGGGTTGTAAATCAGAGCTCACTAGTCATTGAGCAAGCCTGTAGCTAGGGTTGTAAATCAGAGCTCACTAGTCATTGAGCAAGCCTGTAGTCAGTGTTGTAGATTATAGCTCCCTATTCATTGAGCAAGCCTGTAGCTAGGGTTGTAAATCAGAGCTCACTAGTCATTGAGCAAGCCTGTAGTCAGTGTTGTAGATTATAGCTCCCTATTCATTGAGCAAGCCTGTAGCTAGTATTGTAGATTATAGCTCCCTAGTCATTGAGAAAGCCTGTAGCTAGTGTTGTGGATTATAGCTCCCTAGTTATTGAAAAGCCTGTAGCTAGTTATGGAGATTATAGCTCCCTAGTCATTGACCAAGCCTGTAGCTAGTGTTGTAGATTATAGCTCCCTAGTCATTGGTAAATTACAACAATTTGAATGGATTTCGCAGTAACGGAACCGATGTTTACAATTTTCTTTTACAGTTACAGTTGTTATACATGTCATTTTGCTAAAGTTTCATTATAGCGTAAATATATTTTGATACCACTCGTTATCTAAATCCGTCAACATATGAATCTGTATTAATTAGCTGTTGTATGTTGACCTCTGCTTCACCTCTATTGACGGTCGGCGACAGGCACCAGCAGGTGAGGTAAGGATAGATGTACGTATGAAGTATACACGTGTCACGTGTGCTGAACGTACTCGTGGACATGGTACCTATTGGTTGGGTGGTCGGATGGGTCGTGATCAGTGGCTTCAGCACGTTTGACTCCGATCTGACTCTATAAGTTACTTGTAACCTGCCCGACCATGTGTTTTTCTCCCGATACTCCGTTTACCTGCCACATAACCCCCCAGCGCCCCTTCTATCCGAGCCAGCAAATATGATGAGTATAATTTGCTAAAACTTATTTTAAATTTGTCCTAAAATGGTTGCAGTTTATATACAGATTCTCGTATTAGTGATGATAACTTAATGCATTTGTTATTTTATTGATATCACGGGGTCCTTTTTGTGATTAAGTTTCATTTCTCTTCGCTGAGTCACATCACATTTTAAATGAAAGGTGACTTTCCACGTCAAATGTGATAGAATTCGAAAGAGTTTATATTTCGAGCCAAGGTCAAGGTCACCATTACTCTTTGTAATAAAAACACGTTGGCATTGCTCTAGCGACTTCATGCTTGAATGGAGTTTGATGAAACTTATTATGTATTGACCAAGTGTGAGTATACCTCGAAACAATATTTCGATTTTATTAGGTCACCTGAGACAAAGTCTCAAGTGACCAATTGCGATCGCCTTTTGTCCCTCGTCGTCCGTCGTCCGACGTCCGTCGTGCGTCCGTAAACAATTTACATTTTCGCCTTCTTCTCCAAAACCCCTGAACCAAGTTCAATGAAATTTTGCAGGGACCTTCCATGGACAAAGGACAACAAAAATTGTTGCCGGTTTAGTCCTAGGCCCCCAGGGGCCTGAGGGGCGGTGCCAAAAAGGGTCAAATTTACTTAAATTTCAAAAATCTTCTTCTACAAAACCCCTGAACCAATTTCATTGAAATTTTGCAGGGACCTTCCATGGACAAAGGTCAACAAAAATTGTTGCCGGTTTAGTCCTAAGCCCTAAGGGGCCTGAGGGGCGGGGCCAAAAAGGGTCAAATTTACTTAAATTTCAAAAATCTTCTTCTCCAAAACCCCTGAACCAATTTCAATGAAATTTTGCAGGGACCTTCCATGGACAAAGGTCAACAAAAAT
>NW_018404378.1:132781-140437 GCF_002113885.1 Mizuhopecten yessoensis
GGGGCTGATGGGTGGGGCCAAAAAGGGTTGAATTGACTGAAATTTCAAAAATCTTCTTCTCAAGACCCAGATATGGTAGAATCAAATACTCTTCATAGATGGAAGGGTCTTAAGGTTTATGACCCTAGGGTAAATTTATTATGGTTTATAATGGCAAATGATACTTTGAATATTACATGTTAATAACTTGATTGGAATTATAACCTTTTATTGCGCTGGTTGTCAAGGAACACAAAGCTATTACAGGCTCGATTTGCGGAACAGATTTTGTTGCTCGCGGAATATGGAAAACAATGTCGTTTGTAGAGGGGTAGATCTGCGTAATTGATCGAAATCATGGCCGCTTGTCTCTCCGTCTATTCTCTAAGGCGAGTGAAGTAATTTCCATTCGGTTGCCGTGATGATATATGAATGCACAAGTTCATCAAATTCTGATCGAATAAGTGTTTGGTTGTGCTTTACTGAGCTGAGAATCGATATTTTCAATGAAGCTTTTGATCTCACAGACAGGTGGACATTAGACGAATCTGACCATCATGTCTGACCACCACACGTCTGACCAACTACTCACTGGTACACAGAGGGTTAGGGCTAATGAGATTACATGTAACTGGGTTTACATTGAAGCACATAATCATTGGGTATATCGAATGTGTTTCAGATGGGGATGATGCAAAAGTAAATTTAACGAATGCTAACAAAAAAAGACGGAAATGATTATTGCATGATTGATTTGACCGCCAAGATGACCACCTAGACATCTCTGATTGGCTGCTTCCTACCTGTTCTCCATTTCTATCAGTCTGATTTGCTAACAGCTCATTGTACACTCTAGAAGTTTTAGGGGTTATGCTCTCCTACGATCACTGCATCGCCGGAACAAATATGTCATGACAAAATCGAATAGCTTTTTGATTGGTTTGAAGTCAACTTGACCGTTACGCTGCCGCGCGATTCTAATGTTGTACATAAAAGGAACCAACCAGTTGACCTGTATCGTCCACAAGGTGGCGCTTACCATCCCAAACGTCCTAAACAGTACAACGCATGCCGTCCTATACGGTACGAGCTGAGCGACAAGGTTAACGTGTCTCGCTCAAGGACACAGTTACGTTTAAGACGTGCTAAGGTAAAGAAACATTACATTAAAAGCGTGAATATGTCGATTATCGTCTAGAAATTTACAGGATTGAGTTAATGCCTGTACCGTTAAGTGTATAGGTGGGATCTATGACGCGAGAAGTCGGCTGGCCCACCGACGACCGTAAAAGGCCTTATCGACGTTAGCTGTAGAGACATAGTCGGGCATTGGAGCTGCTCTGAAGTTTGTAAATTATCATGTTTTAAAGACAGAAAATATTCTTAAAGTGTGGGCATGTTTGTTAATAGAAACATTGTTCTGGTATCCGTTGGTCGAAGATCGGACAGCTTGGTGCTTTAAATCGAAATTTCAATAAAATTAAATTTCAAATATATTTGAAAGTGTCATCAAGATTAAACTTTTTATGATAGAGAAGCTGATTTGAAATAGAGAAGAATACAAATAATGATGTATTAAATGATAATAAGATACACAGATTTTGTATTTAAATTTGAGTTAACGATTATGAAAGCTAACATAGTTTTGTAGATCCCGGCCCTGCCGCTGCAGGACGCGTGCAGGATTGGAAACTTGAAACATAAAATATATATAATTTATAACAATATTTTCCAACTAAAGTTAATCAAAATGTACTAATTTTGATATCTGGACTTGCTTTTGTATCGTGCATGGCTGATGCACCGAATAATTATATGAAAAAAAAAGAGATGTTTTCTCCGACCAATACATTTCAATTAAAATGCTTATAAGATAGATGCCATGTTAATAAACGCTGATTATCCTTGATTACTATCAAAAGTAGCAGGAGTAGTATTGAAGCGGGGGACCGCGGAGGCCAAGTGGTTTAGGCGTCTGACATTCTGCTACCACTAGCCCTCCACCGCTGGGGCGCGGTGGCCAAGGGGTTAAGGCGTCTGACATTCTGCTACCACTAGCCCCCCACCGCTGGGTCGCGGTGGCCAAGGGGTTAAGGCGTCTGCCAATCTGCTACCACTAGCCCTCATCTGCTGGGTCGCGGGGGCCAAGGGGTTAAGGCGTTTGACATTCTGCTACGTTTACCACTAGCCCTCCACCGCTGGGTCGCGGGGGCCAAGGGGGTAAGGCGTCTGACATTCTGCTACCACTAGCCCTGCACCGCTGGGTCGCGGGGGCCAAGGGGTTAAGGCGTCTGACATTCTGCTACCACTAGCCCTCCACCGCTGGGTCGCGGGGGCCAAGGGGTTTAGGCGTCTGTCATTCTGCTACGTTTACCACTAGCCCTCGTCCGCTGAGTCGCGGGGGCCAAGGGGTTTAGGCGTCTGACTTTCTGCTACCACTAGCCCTCCACCGCTGGGTCGCGGTGGCCAAGGGGTTAAGGCGTCTGACAATCTGCTACCACTAGCCCTCATCTGCTGGGTCGCGGGGGCCAAGGGGTTAAGGCGTCTGACATTCTGCTACCACTAGCCCTCCACCGCTGGGTCGCGGTGGCCAAGTGGTTTAGGCGTCTGACATTCTGCTACCACTAGCCCTCCACCGCTGGGTCCCGGGGNTACCACTAGCCCTCCACCGCTGGGTCGCGGGGGCCAAGGGGTTTAGGCGTCTGACATTCTGCTACCACTAGCCCTCCACCGCTGGGTCGAAGGGGCCAAGGGGTTTAGGCGTCTGTCATTCTGCTACGTTTACCACTAGCCCTCCACCGCTGGGTCGCGGGGGCCAAGGGGTTTAGGCGTCTGACATTCTGCTACCACTAGCCCTCCACCGCTGGGTCGAAGGGGCCAAGGGGTTTAGGCGTCTGTCATTCTGCTACGTTTACCACTAGCCCTCCACCGCTGGGTCGCGGGGGCCAAGGGGTTTAGGCGTCTGACATTCTGCTACCACTAGCCCTGCACCGCTGGGTCGCGAGGGCCAAGGGGTTTAGGCGTCTGACTTTCTGCTACCACTAGCCCTCCACCGCTGGGTCGCGGGGGCCAAGGGGTTTAGGCGTCTGTCATTCTGCTACGTTTACCACTAGCCCTCATCCGCTGGGTCGTGTGGGCCAAGGGGTTAAGACGTCTGACATTCTGCAACGTTTACCACTAGCCCTCCACTGTTAGGTCGCGGATGCCAAGGGGTTAAGGCGTCTGACATTCTGCTACCACAATCCCTCACCGCTGGGTCGCGGGGGCGAAGGGGTTTAGGCGTCTGACATTCCGCTACGACTAGCCCTCCACCGCTGGGTCGCGGCGGCCATGTGGTTTAGGCGTCTGACATTCTGCAACGTTTACCAATAGCCCTCCACTGTTCGGTCGCGGATGCCAAGGGGTTAAGGCGTCTGACATTCTGCTACGTTTACCACTATCCCTCCACCGCTGGGTCGCGGTGGCCAAGTGGTCTAGGCGTCTGACATTCTGCTACCCCTAGCCCTCCGCCGCTGGGTCGCGGGGGCCAAGGGGGTTAGGCGTCTGTCATTCTGCTACGCTTACCACTAGCCCTCATCCGCTGGGTCGTGTGGGCCAAGGGGTTAAGGCGTCTGACATTCGGCTACCACTAGTCCTTCACCGCTGGGTCGCGGGGGCGAAGGGGTTTAGGCGTCTGACATTCCGCTACGACTAGCCCTCCACCGCTGGGTCGCGGTGGCCAAGTGATCTAGGCGTCTGACATTCTGCTACCGCAAGCCCTCACCGCTGGGTCGCGGGGGCCAAGGGGTTAAGGCGTCTGACATTCGGCTACCACTAGTCCTTCACCGCTGGGTCGCGGGGGCGAAGGGGTTTAGGCGTCTGACATTCCGCTACGACTAGCCCTCCACCGCTGGGTCGCGGTGGCCAAGTGGTTTAGGCGTCTGACATTCTGCAACGTTTACCAATAGCCCTCCACTGTTCGGTCGCGGATGCCAAGGGGTTAAGGCGTCTGACATTCTGCTACAACAAGCCCTCACCACTGGGTCGCGGGGGCGAAGGGGGTAAGGCGTCTGACATTCTGCTACAACAAGCCCTCACCACTGGGTCGCGGGGGCGAAGGGGGTAAGGCGTCTGACATTCTGCTACGTTTACCACTAGCCCTCATCCGCTGGGGCGCGGGGGCCAAGGGGTTAAGGCGTCTGACATTCTGCTACCACAAGCCCTCACCGCTGGGTCGTGGGGGCGAAGGGGTTTAGGCGTCTGACATTCTGCTACCACTAGCCCTCCACCGCTCGGTCGCGGGGGCAAAGGGGTTAAGGCGCCTGACATTCTGCTACCACTTGCCCTCCGCCGCGGGGTCGCGGGGGCCAAGGGGTTAAGGCGGCTGACATTCTGCTACCACTAGCCCTCCACCGCTCGGTCGCGGGGGCAAAGGGGTTAAGGCCTCTGACATTCTGCTACCACTTGCCCTGCACCGCTGGGTCGCGGGGGCCAAGGGGTTGAGGCGTCTGACATTCCGCTACGACTAGCCCTCCACCGCTGGGTCGCGGGGGCCAAGGAGTTAAGGCGTCTGACATTCTGCTACCACTAGCCCTCCACCGCTAGGTCGCGGGGGCAAAGGGGTTAAGGCGTCTGACATTCTGCTACCACTTGCCCTCCACCGCTGGGTCGCGGGGGCCAAGGGGTTTAGGCGTCTGACATTCTGCTACGTTCACCACTAGCCCTCCACCGCTGGGTCGCGGGGGCAAAGGGGTTAAGGCGTCTGACATTCTGCTACGTTTACCACTAGCCCTCCACCGCTGGGTCGCGGGTTCGAGACCTACGTAGGACAGTCGCCAGGTACTGTCCGTAGGTCGGTGGTTTTTCTCCGGGAATTCCGGCTTTCCTCCACCATCAAAACCTGGCACATCCTTAAACGATCATAGCTGTTAATAAATATTTCTCATTTTGAGGCAGACCTACCACGGAGCCAGAGACGGACATTGAAAGTAGTAAAATCAAGGAACATCTCAAAATTATTTTTCATTTCATCTGTATTAAGGATTCCTGTCCGCTGCTTGCGACAAACCACTAGAGAACGATATTTTAGTGCTCCCAACCTGCAGTAACACCCCCTTATTTTCATTACATGTACAACTGATCAACTTCTCTTGGTTGATCTCACACCTTACTGGGTTTTTTTTTCAGAAAAGAATTTCTTTTAAATTATGGTTTATACTGAAAACAAATATTCGGTGCATGCTAGAGTTGATCGCAGTAGTATAGAAATCCGAAAATTCACTCCCTGAAATGATCCCTAGAACAGTCTTCTAAGAATAGCAAAAATGCCCCCATACCGTATATGGAGGGTTAAACAATTAATAAATTTCATCAAAAATAGTCTTACCTACAAAGCGTAGCTGTACTGTACACGTGTACAGGGATTTGTTGACATGCTTCGATAAAAGTATGTTGCACTAAATAAGAAAGAAATTATTACTAACAAAACTGATAAATCAATAGGCAATTACAAATTTATTTAACCCGAGAAACACCACTTTTCCGTAATACGATTTGTTTTTGCAAATTACATCACGGTCACAAAAAGTTTATTCAAAAGTTGGTCCTCGGATGGGAAAGTGTTGAAGGTATCTTTTTTAAGTCCGGGAAACCCCATCACTTTCACAGATACCGTATAGTGTATATGGCTATATTTGCAGTATCATATTAGCAATACCTAATTTATCAGCAGTTTCAAAATTCATATTCAATTGGTTTTGTATCTTTTTGTATCCATTTTTGCTACCCGAACTGCTTTACTCCTTAATTTTTTTCCCCGTTTTCATAAATGCCGACTTAGGGAAATACGGGCAGTTTTCTGCCATACCTCTTTCTACTTTTCTTCTGCTGTTATTTTTCAGGAGAATAAACAAGAACATATGTCAATACAGAAAACCACTCCTTTTACGCCATCATGTTACTGTTGCGAAGGAACATTCATAAACGTTACTTTGTCACGAAGAGATGCTAATAAACGTCCTTCTGTCCTTTTACACCATCATGTTACTGTTGCGAAGGAACATTCATAAACGTTACTTTGTCACGAAGGGATGCTCATAAACGTCCGTTTGTCTAACCACCTCTATACAAAAACGCAAAGGAATGAGGTGACGAAAATGTGTGGAACAAGTATCGTGTAAGCGTTAAACATTTTTGTCGTAATATGGAAATCTCGTGTCCTAAGAAGTTTGTGGATGGTAAATTTAATCTACAAATGTGATCCCTGTCACTCTGGTAAACAAACTTCTTCCAACTGATTGTTTTGGCTCGGGGAATTTCTTTTAACTCAATCGGCGCCAGAAAAATGCAACAGTCACTCACATGTGCGTCTACACACTCTGCCATACCCTATACGCTACGTTCCAGTGGTTAAAGCGTCTGACATTTTGCTACCACTAGCTCTCCACCGCTGGGTCGCGGTGGCCAAGGGGTTAAAGCGTCTGACACCCTGCCACATTTACCACTAGCCCTCCACCGCTGGGTCGTTTGGGTCGAGACCTACTTGGGACAGTCGCCATGTACTGTACGTAGGTCGGTGGTTTTTCTTCGGGAACTCCGGCTTTCCTCCACCATCAAAACCTGGCACGTCCTTAACTCAAATAAACAAAACAAGTATTGAAGCGGTTGTTTGGTTTGGTTCATGATTTGGGGTAAACTAGCTACCAGCCCCTAAGTTTTTATATCAAATTAAATGACTGCACTTTACTAGCCGTCCCTAGTTTGAGAACTCGGACAATAAAGTGAACAAAATTATTAGATTTTTTGTTCTTTCTTAATAATTCAATATTCTAGAGACGAGGTGCCAGTCTAGATTTGGAGGTTTAAAATTCTAGGTTTTGCAACAGCTAAGATCATATATACTCAATCAGGTCCATAGGGGGACACCACCAAACTGAAAGGCAGATAAAGGGCCGAAGTGTTGAATGTCGTAGCAGATCAATTGAAGTTTCTTTTACGTTTCCTAAGCTGAAGGGCTCACACAACTAAATCATTTATTATATGTTATTACCAATCGTTGAAGTTCAACATTAGTGACAACTGTCTACTGTCTAGATTCACAGGTACATACCTGGCAAAGGATTCAAAAGGCATTGTTTGTGAGTTTGGTGGCATATAAGAGCGCTACAGGCGTCTGATTTTGACAACCGGAAGTTTACAAGCCAAACCGATGAAGTGGGACGGTAACACCCCCTGACGTTTGACCCCGTATCAATCCGCCATCAAAGATCAAAATCTACTATAACTATACATTTTTTTAATGTTCAATATCTGTAGATTTCATTCAATGTAAAATATGTCAACAACTACCTATCTAAATTACTCAGAGGCACTGTATTAACACGAAACAAATTTTAGATAGGGATTTCAATTGTATGAAACATTGGCTGATTTAGTTGTGCGAGTCCTGAACGCACAGAAAAAAACCTCCCGATTCTGCATGAAGGCATCCTCGATACGTCACGGAGCGAAGGTAAGCGAAACCCTTGGAGTATTGAGGATGGCAGTAATGGGGCTCACGGTATTTAAACCCTTGGAGTATCGAGGATGGCAGTAATGGGGCTCACAGTATTTAAACCCTTGGAGTATCGAGGATGGCAGTAATGGGGCTCACAGTATTTAAACCCTTGGAGTATCGAGGATGGTAGTAATGGGGCTCAC
>NW_018404378.1:141546-161800 GCF_002113885.1 Mizuhopecten yessoensis
GTATTTAAACCCTTGGAGTATCGAGGATGGCAGTAATGGGGCTCACGGTATTTAAACCCTTGGAGTATCGAGGATGGCAGTAATGGGGCTCACGGTATTTAAACCCTTGGAGTATCGAGGATGGCAGTAATGGGGCTCACGGTATTTAAACCCTTGGAGTATCGAGGATGGCAGTAATAGGACTCACAGTATCTGCCTCTTTACGATACCTTACAGTAAGATACAGCCGGCGTATGCTGTCCCCGAACTTCCAGGGGACTAATCTAATTAGAATTGTAAAGGTTATGTGCATAGTTAGAATTAGGATTTTATTTGAGATATCAAATTGAAATTGCCGAGCATTAGGCGTGTTGAAATACCATAGCCATTATCCAATGTTTATCCAATGTTTATTGGAAAGATCAAAGTAAAATCTGTAGACGTAAGCAAATTCGTGTCATATTGATTTTGTTTGTACCTGCCGAAATCGCTTGTCTTAAAGACTTAAATAATTCACTAAAACTTAAATTGTTATTTGATAACATTTCATCTTGTGTTCATAAATCAAAACTTGAACCTCATAAATAGACCATAGGTGTACATGACATACTCGTTTGGCGGGATAAGGAGCGTTCAACCTTATCAGTGATGACGTAACAAGCATGTCTTGTGCCGTATTGATCCGTAAACACGTCGAACAGTGATGCTATTTTCGTATAAATTTTGTAGTCAAATAGCTGAAGTCATTAAACTGTTTGATATAAATAAAACAAACAAATCTTTAGAAGTGATGGTTTCTGAGAGGGGCGCTAAAAGATCGTTCGAAAATCTTACCTACCTTCTTTAAGAAGAAAAAAAATCGTTTGATCTGAATTTTTTATGCAACCTCTTTTTAAGCAGGTACCGTTAATATGTTTATCGTTTACTGAATGTTCTACCACTAATAGTTCACCGTACTTTATCAAAGGGGTCTATTGGCTTCCTCCGAAGCCTTTTAGTATGTTTACTAGAACGCCTCAGGGACTATTTCTCGTACCATGATGTCTGTGGGTTTTTTCACATTTGACTAAACAACAATAAAACATGATTTTATTCGTATGATAGTTTGAACATGTTTAGAACGTATGTAGAACAATTGTATTGGTTGCCTAAAGATACACGTAGGTGCAATATATATGCTGATGCCATAAGTAGGAAGCCAAGGGTACAGTTTGATATCACGGTCCAGTATTGCTTCTGTCAGTTTCCAAGTACCAATAAACGAAACACTTAGGGATAGTTATCCACGCCTCTACATCTGATAACATAGTTATCCACGCCTCTACATCTGATAACATAGTTATCCACGCCTCTACATCTGATAACATAGTTATCCACGCCTCTACATCTGATAACATAGTTATCCACGCCTCTACATCTGATAACATAGTTATCCACGCCTCTACATCTGATAACATAGTTATCCACGCCTCTACATCTGATAACATAGTTATCCACGCCTCTACATCTGATAACATAGTTATCCACGCCTCTACATCTGATAACATAGTTATCCACGCCTCTACATCTGATAACATAGTTATCCACGCCTCTACATCTGATAACATAGTTATCCACGCCTCTACATCTGATAACATAGTTATCCACGCCTCTACATCTGATAACATAGTTATCCACGCCTCTACATCTGATAACATAGTTATCCACGCCTCTACATCTGATAACATAGTTATCCACGCCTCTACATCTGATAACATAGTTATCCACGCCTCTACATCTGATAACATAGTTATCCACGCCTCTACATCTGATAACATAGTTATCCACGCCTCTACATCTGATAACATAGTTATCCACGCCTCTACATCTGATAACATAGTTATCCACGCCTCTACATCTGATAACATAGTTATCCACGCCTCTACATCTGATAACATAGTTATCCACGCCTCTACATCTGATAACATAGTTATCCACGCCTCTACATCTGATAACATAGTTATCCACGCCTCTACATCTGATAACATAGTTATCCACGCCTCTACATCTGATAACATAGTTATCCACGCCTCTACATCTGATAACATAGTTATCCACGCCTCTACATCTGATAACATAGTTATCCACGCCTCTACATCTGATAACATAGTTATCCACGCCTCTACATCTGATAACATAGTTATCCACGCCTCTACATCTGATAACATAGTTATCCACGCCTCTACATCTGATAACATAGTTATCCACGCCTCTACATCTGATAACATAGTTATCCACGCCTCTACATCTGATAACATAGTTATCCACGCCTCTACATCTGATAACATAGTTATCCACGCCTCTACATCTGATAACATAGTTATCCACGCCTCTACATCTGATAACATAGTTATCCACGCCTCTACATCTGATAACATAGTTATCCACGCCTCTACATCTGATAACATAGTTATCCACGCCTCTACATCTGATAACATAGTTATCCACGCCTCTACATCTGATAACATAGTTATCCACGCCTCTACATCTGATAACATAGTTATCCACGCCTCTACATCTGATAACATAGTTATCCACGCCTCTACATCTGATAACATAGTTATCCACGCCTCTACATCTGATAACATAGTTATCCACGCCTCTACATCTGATAACATAGTTATCCACGCCTCTACATCTGATAACATAGTTATCCACGCCTCTACATCTGATAACATAGTTATCCACGCCTCTACATCTGATAACATAGTTATCCACGCCTCTACATCTGATAACATAGTTATCCACGCCTCTACATCTGATAACATAGTTATCCACGCCTCTACATCTGATAACATAGTTATCCACGCCTCTACATCTGATAACATAGTTGTCCACGCCTCTACATCTGGTAACATATTTATCCACGCCTCTACATCTGATAACATAGTTACCCACGCCTCTACATCTGGTAACATATTTATCCACGCCTCTACATCTGGCAACATAGTTATCCACGCCTCTAAAGCTGATACCACCTGTTGTTGTCATTGCGGGTGCTGCTTATTAACGTATGACATAATTAGACATGAACATAACTGTGATTAATCCAAGCACGTGCTACACTAATTGCACACGAGGCGTATTTATCTTATCAACCCTCGTACCATGTGACAAGATCTAGTTTAATTTTACGATCCAAGGTCACTACTTTTATATAACGACCAGGGTTAGTAATGTATATGGACGTTCCAGATCCGTGTACAATATCGCGTGCATTGAACGTGTTAGTCTTTCCATAGAACGGTTTATATCTGCAGCTGCCGGTGAGAGAATGGTGTTAAATAGCTTTTATTACACACAGCAACGTCAGGAGAACTCGGTTACTGTAGGGTTTCTTTATCTATCTATTTCACTACAATACCGTGTATGGTTACTGTAGGTTTTTATATATATCCATTTCACTACAATACCGTGTATGGTTACTGTAGGTTTTTATATATATCCATTTCACTACAATGCCGTGTATGGTTACTGTAGATTTTTATATATATCCATTTCGCTACAATACCGTGTATGGTTACTGTAGGTTTTTATATATATCCATTTCACTACAATGCCGTGTATGGTTACTGTAGATTTTTTATATATATCCATTTCACTACAATACCGTTTATGGTTACTGTAGATTTTTATATATATCCATTTTACTACAATACCGTGTATGGTAACTGTAGATTTATATATATATATCCAGTTCACTACAATACCGTGTATGGTTACTGTAGATTATTATATATATCCATTTCACTACAATACCGTTTATGGTTACTGTAGATTTTTATATATATCCATTTTACTACAATACCGTGTATGGTAACTGTAGATTTATATATATATATCCATTTCACTACAATATCGTGTATGGTTACTGTAGATTTTTATATATATCCATTTCGCTACAATACCGTGTATGGTTACTGTAGGTTTTTATATATATCCATTTCACTACAATGCCGTGTATGGTTACTGTAGATTTTTATATATATCCATTTCGCTACAATACCGTGTATGGTTACTGTAGATTTTTTATATATATCCATTTCACTACAATATCGTGTATGGTTACTGTAGATTTTTATATATATCCATTTTACTACAATACCGTGTATGGTAACTGTAGATTTATATATATATATCCAGTTCACTACAATACCGTGTATGGTTACTGCAGATTTTTATATATATCCATTTCACTACAATGCCGTGTATGGTTACTGTAGATTTTTTTATATATATCCATTTCACTACAATGCCGTGTATGGTTACTGTAGATTTTTTTATATATATCCATTTCACTACAATATCGTGTATGGTTACTGTAGATTTTTATATATATCCATTTTACTACAATACCGTGTATGGTTACTGTAGATTATTATATATATCAATTTCACTACAATACCGTGTATGGTTACTTTAGATTTTTTTATATATATCCATTTCACTACAATGCCGTGTATGGTTACTGTAGATTTTTTATATATATCCATTTCACTACAATGCCGTGTATGGTTACTGTAGATTTTTATATATATCCATTTTACTACAATACCGTGTATGGTAACTGTAGATTTATATATATATATCCAGTTCACTACAATACCGTGTATGGTTACTGCAGATTTTTATATATATCCATTTCACTACAATATCGTGTATGGTTACTGTAGATTTTTATATATATCCATTTCACTACAATGCCGTGTATGGTTACTGTAGATTTTTTTATATATATCCATTTCACTACAATATCGTGTATGGTTACTGTAGATTTTTATATATATCCATTTCGCTACAATACCGTGTATGGTTACTGTAGGTTTTTATATATATCCATTTCACTACAATGCCGTGTATGGTTACTGTAGATTTTTATATATATCCATTTCGCTACAATACCGTGTATGGTTACTGTAGGTTTTTATATATATCCATTTCACTACAATGCCGTGTATGGTTACTGTAGATTTTTTATATATATCCATTTCACTACAATGCCGTGTATGGTTACTGTAGATTTTTATATATATCCATTTCACTACAATATCGTGTATGGTTACTGTAGATTTTTATATATATCCATTTTACTACAATACCGTGTATGGTTACTGCAGATTTTTATATATATCCATTTCACTACAATGCCGTGTATGGTTACTGTAGATTTTTTATATATATCCATTTCACTACAATGCCGTGTATGGTTACTGTAGATTTTTATATATATCCATTTTACTACAATACCGTGTATGGTAACTGTAGATTTATATATATATATCCATTTCACTACAATGCCGTGTATGGTTACTGTAGATTTTTTTATATATATCCATTTCACTACAATATCGTGTATGGTTACTGTAGATTTTTATATATATCCATTTTACTACAATACCGTGTATGGTTACTGCAGATTTTTATATATATCCATTTCACTACAATACCGTTTATGGTTACTGTAGATTTTTATATATATCCATTTCACTACAATACCGTTTATGGTTACTGTAGATTTTTATATATATCCATTTTACTACAATACCGTGTATGGTTACTGTAGATTATTATATATATCAATTTCACTACAATACCGTGTATGGTTTATGGTCCACGCCTCTACATCTGATAACATACTTATCCACGCCTCTACATCCGATAACATAGTTATCCACGCCTCTACATCTCATAACATACTTATCCACGCCTCTACATCCGATAACATAGTTATCCACGCCTCTACATCTCATAACATACTTATCCACGCCTCTACATCCGATAACATAGTTATCCACGCCTCTACATCTGGTAACATATTTATCCACGCCTCTACATTTGATAACATAGTTATCCACGCCTCTACATCTCATAACATACTTATCCACGCCTCTACATCTGATAACATACTTATCCACGCCTCTACATCCGATAACATAGTTATCCACGCCTCTACATCTGGTAACATATTTATCCACGCCTCTACATTTGATAACTTAGTTCTCCACGCCTCTACATCTGATAACATACTTATCCACGCCTCTACATCCGATAACATAGTTATCCACGCCTCTACATCTCATAACATACTTATCCACGCCTCTACATCTGATGACCTAGTTGTCCACACCTCTACATCTGATGACATAGTTATCCACGCCTCTACAGCTGATCCCACCTGTTGTTGTCATTGCGTGTGCTGCTTATTAAATCTGATAACATAGTTATCCACGCCTCTACCTCTGGTAACATAGTTATCCACGCCTCTACATCTGATGACATAGTTGTCCACACCTCTACATCTGATGACATAGTTATCAACGCCTCTACAGCTGATACCACCTGTTGTTGTCATTGCGTGTGCTGCTTATTAAATCTGATAACATAGTTATCCACGCCTCTTCATCTGATAACATAGTTATCCACGCCTCTACATCTGATGACATAGTTATCCACGCCTCTACAGCTGATACCACCTGTTGTTGTCATTGCGTGTGCTGCTTATTAACGTATGACATAATTAGACATGAACATAACTGTGATTAATCCAAGCACGTGCTACACTAATTGCACACGAGGCGTATTTATCTTATCAACCCTCGTACCATGTGACAAGATCTAGTTTAATTTTACGATCCAAGGTCACTACTTTTATATAACGACCAGGGTTAGTAATGTATATGGACGTTCCAGATCCGTGTACAATATCGCGTGCATTGAACGTGTTAGTCTTTCCATAGAACGGTTTATATCTGCAGCTGCCGGTGAGAGAATGGTGTTAAATAGCTTTTATTACACACAGCAACGTCAGGAGAACTCGGTTACTGTAGGGTTTCTTTATCTATCTATTTCACTACAATACCGTGTATGGTTACTGTAGATTTTTATATATATCCATTTCACTACAATACCGTGTATGGTTACTGTAGATTATTATATATATCCATTTCACTACAATACCCTGTATGGTTACTGTAGATTTATATATATATATCCAGTTCACTACAATACCGTGTATGGTTACTGTAGATTTTTTATATATATTCATTTCACTACAATACCGTGTATTGTTACTGTAGATTTTTATATATATCCATTTCACTACAATACCCTGTATGGTTACTGTAGATTTATATATATATCCATTTCACTACAATGCCGTGTATGGTTACTGTAGATTTTTATATATATTCATTTCACTACAATACCGTGTATGGTTACTGTAGATTTTTATATATATCCATTTTACTACAATACCGTGTATGGTTACTGTAGATTTATATATATATCCATTTCACTACAATACCGTGTATGGTTTATGTCAACAAGAGAGAATGGCAGGAGATCAGCTTCGTCCGGTTGACCTTAGGGTCAAGGTCGTTAACATTTCTACGTCATCACTCTAGCGACCCTATATCTGTACTGATTTTCATAAAACTTTGTAACACCAAACGAGTGACAAGGGTTGATGGTTGGTTAAAAGTTTATTCTGGTAACCTCAAGTATTAGGATCGGTCTTTAACGTTTGGTCTCGCTCTCAGTCGTCTCCGAGCTGTCTCTATCTGTATTAGCTCTAACCCATCTCTAGCCGTCCCTAGCCCTTCTGGCCTCTTCTCTAGCCGTCCCTAGCCTTTCTAACCTCTTCTCTAGCCGTCATTATCTCCTTTCTATATTATATTTATACTCGATTTTAATCTATCGGTACGTGCATAGATGGTCAGTTGAGACTTGAATATCATACCAGCCCTTATCTACCATAAGGTATAAGCCCCAAATTGAGACTTTAAGATCATATCTATGTAATCCTGTATTCACCGAGCTATTCCCGATATACGTAATTAATTACACAACGTCGTAACACTGACTGTGTCACAACTTTCTATAATTGTCATATTTGACAAAACATTTAACCAGTGCGCGTGTCATGGTATTGTGATTAAGGTTAAGGTTACTGTAATTATAACTTGAAAAGTTTTTTTCATAGTTGTTGCGAACGTTCATTTCAGTTTTAAATAATTCCTACAATGATTTTCACTTGGCAAACTTAGTTGTCGCTGGAGTAACAAAATGTCCCCGAATCTCCCTAAATATTACACTCAGCCAACGCGGCTTTTGTCAAATGTAAGGGGAACAAACATGTGTGCATACTGCACATCGAAAAATGGGTACCGCAGTTCAATGTTCGTCATAATGTAATGTGTTATCCAATAAATATACCCATGCCATATTTGTTGCGTATTAACCCATGTTATACGGCCATTCAGCCCCGTGATTGGTTATAGAATGTCACAAATCTTCATTATGTGATAACATGGATCTAATTTTATGAATTTTTCGAGATGTATGAAACTCGTCACGATTTTTTCATTTTAGCTCGCCAAAGGGTCGCTACATTAAAAAATTCTTACGACCCGTTTCATAATCGCATATGAAATGACAATTAATATAAGATCCTATATTTTGTACTCTTCATACAAAGTACATCATAATGATGTACATGTATGTGGGGCCGGAGGAGGGGAAGGGGGAGGAGGGGGATCTTATACTTGTCATTCTGGCTTCAACAGAAAACTGACAATATGACGCAAGTCCCAAGGTCATTGATCTCTTGTTGTGAACGATTTAACGGGACGTCATTCATAGTTATATAGTATTTCGATATTTGATTTGGAGGATATTAAATCATAGGAATTATAACCATGCTCCCATGAAAAATGAATGTTTAGATTGCTTGCTTGGCCTGCTGAAGTGAAACGTGACAAAGTTCACCTGAAGCTTTTAGCCGAGTCTCATTTTTCCTTCAGCAACAAAACACATCTGAAGCTTTTAGCCGAGTCTCATTTTTCCTTCAGCAACAAAACACATATTAAATCCTTTAATGATACTATAGCAATCTATAACCGTTATATAATGATACTATAGCAATCTATAACCGTTATATAATGATACTATAGCAATCTATAACCGTTATATAATGATAC
Source organism: Mizuhopecten yessoensis (assembly GCF_002113885.1). Taxonomy (NCBI): domain Eukaryota; kingdom Metazoa; phylum Mollusca; class Bivalvia; order Pectinida; family Pectinidae; genus Mizuhopecten; species Mizuhopecten yessoensis. Next base: position 150,543 of record NW_018404378.1, read on the forward strand.
TATAGCAATCTATAACCGTTATATAATGATACTATAGCAATCTATAACCGTTATATAATGATACTATAGCAATCTATAACCGTTATATAATGATACTATAGCAATCTATAACCGTTATATAATGATACTATAGCAATCTATAACCGTTATATAATGATACTATAGCAATCTATAACCGTTATATAATGATACTATAGCAATCTATAACCGTTATATAATGATACTATAGCAATCTATAACCGTTATATAATGATACTATAGCAATCTATAACCGTTATATAATGATACTATAGCAATCTATAACCGTTATATAATGATACTATAGCAATCTATAACCGTTATATAATGATACTATAGCAATCTATAACCGTTATATAATGATACTATAGCAATCTATAACCGTTATATAATGATACTATAGCAATCTATAACCGTTATATAATGATACTATAGCAATCTATAACCGTTATATAATGATACTATAGCAATCTATAACCGTTATATAATGATACTATAGCAATCTATAACCGTTATATAATGATACTATAGCAATCTATAACCGTTATATAATGATACTATAGCAATCTATAACCGTTATATAATGATACTATAGCAATCTATAACCGTTATATAATGATACTATAGCAATCTATAACCGTTATATAATGATACTATAGCAATCTATAACCGTTATATAATGATACTATAGCAATCTATAACCGTTATATAATGATACTATAGCAATCTATAACCGTTATATAATGATACTATAGCAATCTATAACCGTTATATAATGATACTATAGCAATCTATAACCGTTATATAATGATACTATAGCAATCTATAACCGTTATATAATGATACTATAGCAATCTATAACCGTTATATAATGATACTATAGCAATCTATAACCGTTATATAATGATACTATAGCAATCTATAACCGTTATATAATGATACTATAGCAATCTATAACCGTTATATAATGATACTATAGCAATCTATAACCGTTATATAATGATACTATAGCAATCTATAACCGTTATATAATGATACTATAGCAATCTATAACCGTTATATAATGATACTATAGCAATCTATAACCGTTATATAATGATACTATAGCAATCTATAACCGTTATATAATGATACTATAGCAATCTATAACCGTTATATAATGATACTATAGCAATCTATAACCGTTATATAATGATACTATAGCAATCTATAACCGTTATATAATGATACTATAGCAATCTATAACCGTTATATAATGATACTATAGCAATCTATAACCGTTATATAATGATACTATAGCAATCTATAACCGTTATATAATGATACTATAGCAATCTATAACCGTTATATAATGATACTATAGCAATCTATAACCGTTATATAATGATACTATAGCAATCTATAACCGTTATATAATGATACTATAGCAATCTATAACCGTTATATAATGATACTATAGCAATCTATAACCGTTATATAATGATACTATAGCAATCTATAACCGTTATATAATGATACTATAGCAATCTATAACCGTTATATAATGATACTATAGCAATCTATAACCGTTATATAATGATACTATAGCAATCTATAACCGTTATATAATGATACTATAGCAATCTATAACCGTTATATAATGATACTATAGCAATCTATAACCGTTATATAATGATACTATAGCAATCTATAACCGTTATATAATGATACTATAGCAATCTATAACCGTTATATAATGATACTATAGCAATCTATAACCGTTATATAATGATACTATAGCAATCTATAACCGTTATATAATGATACTATAGCAATCTATAACCGTTATATAATGATACTATAGCAATCTATAACCGTTATATAATGATACTATAGCAATCTATAACCGTTATATAATGATACTATAGCAATCTATAACCGTTATATAATGATACTATAGCAATCTATAACCGTTATATAATGATACTATAGCAATCTATAACCGTTATATAATGATACTATAGCAATCTATAACCGTTATATAATGATACTATAGCAATCTATAACCGTTATATAATGATACTATAGCAATCTATAACCGTTATATAATGATACTATAGCAATCTATAACCGTTATATAATGATACTATAGCAATCTATAACCGTTATATAATGATACTATAGCAATCTATAACCGTTATATAATGATACTATAGCAATCTATAACCGTTATATAATGATACTATAGCAATCTATAACCGTTATATAATGATACTATAGCAATCTATAACCGTTATATAATGATACTATAGCAATCTATAACCGTTATATAATGATACTATAGCAATCTATAACCGTTATATAATGATACTATAGCAATCTATAACCGTTATATAATGATACTATAGCAATCTATAACCGTTATATAATGATACTATAGCAATCTATAACCGTTATATAATGATACTATAGCAATCTATAACCGTTATATAATGATACTATAGCAATCTATAACCGTTATATAATGATACTATAGCAATCTATAACCGTTATATAATGATACTATAGCAATCTATAACCGTTATATAATGATACTATAGCAATCTATAACCGTTATATAATGATACTATAGCAATCTATAACCGTTATATAATGATACTATAGCAATCTATAACCGTTATATAATGATACTATAGCAATCTATAACCGTTATATAATGATACTATAGCAATCTATAACCGTTATATAATGATACTATAGCAATCTATAACCGTTATATAATGATACTATAGCAATCTATAACCGTTATATAATGATACTATAGCAATCTATAACCGTTATATAATGATACTATAGCAATCTATAACCGTTATATAATGATACTATAGCAATCTATAACCGTTATATAATGATACTATAGCAATCTATAACCGTTATATAATGATACTATAGCAATCTATAACCGTTATATAATGATACTATAGCAATCTATAACCGTTATATAATGATACTATAGCAATCTATAACCGTTATATAATGATACTATAGCAATCTATAACCGTTATATAATGATACTATAGCAATCTATAACCGTTATATAATGATACTATAGCAATCTATAACCGTTATATAATGATACTATAGCAATCTATAACCGTTATATAATGATACTATAGCAATCTATAACCGTTATATAATGATACTATAGCAATCTATAACCGTTATATAATGATACTATAGCAATCTATAACCGTTATATAATGATACTATAGCAATCTATAACCGTTATATAATGATACTATAGCAATCTATAACCGTTATATAATGATACTATAGCAATCTATAACCGTTATATAATGATACTATAGCAATCTATAACCGTTATATAATGATACTATAGCAATCTATAACCGTTATATAATGATACTATAGCAATCTATAACCGTTATATAATGATACTATAGCAATCTATAACCGTTATATAATGATACTATAGCAATCTATAACCGTTATATAATGATACTATAGCAATCTATAACCGTTATATAATGATACTATAGCAATCTATAACCGTTATATAATGATACTATAGCAATCTATAACCGTTATATAATGATACTATAGCAATCTATAACCGTTATATAATGATACTATAGCAATCTATAACCGTTATATAATGATACTACAGCAATCTATAACCGTTATATAATGATACTACAGCAATCTATAACCGTTATATAATGATACTATAGCAATCTATAACCGTTATATAATGATACTGTAGTATTCTATAACCGTTATATAATGGCGCTGCTTCTCTCCGTGTGGATATCAATAACAGTTGGTGGTTATAGCCAGAAGCTAGCTCAAACACGACCTGCTCCTCAATGCATCGTTTTTGTAATTAGTATAAAATCCTACATGTTCTGGAAATAAATATTAAAAGAAAATAATAAATACAGAAGGTCTCAATCGCCCACGGCAGGCTGCTATTTCAGGAACGGGATCTATTTTTTCAACATTTATGAAGTGATAACAACCGGTTTCTTGACATGTTGGACGCAGGTCATTGTTTACATGTCCATAAACTCAACGATTTATCGTAAATACAGATAATGTCCAGAATCTTATGTTTTTATGACCTTATATATGATGAGAAAAGTATATTCCAGTCCTTATATTTACATTTATAAACTCTTTTTCGTGATGGGGTGTTGCATTCTGCTTCTACATCTATGACGCTAGGGGAAAGTGCTGATTGAATTGATAGCTCTCCTTTCACCCCAGAGTACATATCTATCAACAAATGAGTAGGGTATAAATTCATCAGCACATCCTGCACTTGTATTGTATAAATGATCAACAGATTGAGATTTCAATCTTTGTAAACCTGAATTCACGGATGTTTCCGGTTATTCCCGGCTGTTTCCGGCTGTTTCCGGCATGCCTTTTACGAGCTTAAATACTTGTGCGTTTGATAAGAATGGCGTTTCTGTGATATTTTAACCTCATGGTGAGTCGTGTTCCTGATGACTTCAGTGACACTTGGGAAATCCCTGAAGTATTCGTGTAGCCATCATTGATACAAATTGGAAAACCAGTGACACTGTGTGACATTAGGAATATGTTATATCAGTTTACCGATCAATAGTCCGATACACGTTGTAGCCCAGTGAAGCGATTAAACGATTAAAGCTCATCATCGTATATGATGGAAAATATGTAATAATTGCGTCAGGGCCACTGTAGGGTTCGTTAGCGCTAGATACTGCTTCGTCTGAGACCACAGGGACATGCGAATTAAGACTATGAAAAAAAAACCTCTCTGGTGCGGAGGAAGTATATCATTAGACTTTTTGGATGTTAAATCAACATATTACAAAAATGGGATTGTCAATTTTATTAGAGTTGATCAGAAATCCTAAGCCTTGTTTTAATTGCGTCATATTGTACCTCATCAATATAACAGAGTATCTGATTTGATTAGGGGGAAATAATGTCGCTTTGATCTCAATCACTCGAGTTTCCTCGATCATATTTCCCTTATTTGGGGTTTCTCTAGAAAAAATGAGTAAGATACATCACACGTGAGTTTCAATGGACTTAAGTGGACGACAACAATAGTGCGAAACTGTGATCACATTTATTGTTGTGGTATTGTCAAATCTGTGTACAGTAAAATATTTATTTTTGTGTTATTGTTAAATCTGTGTACGATAACATATTTATTGTTGTGTTATTGTCAAATCTGTGTACAATAAAATATTTATTTTTGTGTTATTGTTATATCTGTGTACAATAAAGTATCTATTTTTGTGTTATTGTTAAATCTGTGTACGATAACATATTTATTTTTGTGTTATTGTTATATCTGTGTGTTATAACATATTGATTTGTGTGTTATTGTTATATCTGTGTACAATAACATATGTATTGCCGTTGTGGTAGGGCGAAACCTTCGTAAAACATGATTAATATCGGGTAAACAAAGTATCGTGTTTCCCTCTTCAAATGGATAATCTAGACATATCTTTATAAGCACTTTGATAGAGGTATAGTAATATGTTTTACAGGGAAACTAGTATGTTTTACAGGGTCGCTATTATGTTTCATAGGGACACTAGTTTGTTTTATAGGGTCACTAGTATGTTTTACAGGGTCGCTAGTATGTTTTACAGGGTCGCTAGTATGCTTGTCGCTAGAATGTTTTACAGGGTCGCTAGTATGTTTGTCGCTAGTATGTTTTACAGGGTCGCTAGTATGTTTTACAGGGTCACTAGTATGTTTTACATGGTCACTAGTATGTTTTACAGGGTAACTAGTATGTTTTACAGGGTCGCTAGTATGTTTTACAGGGTCACTAGTATGTTTCATGGTTTGCATATCCCGGGTGAAACAGTACAGATGCTACAGAAACACTTTATAGATAAACGAACGCATTAGACTTTATGAAGTGTGAACGACCTCTCAGACAGAGCTCAAAATGCTCAAAAGTAACAAACAAATAAAACTTACTCAGGAAAGATTTATGTTTGTTACATCATGTACAAAATTTCATAGGGGTCACTCTGGTCCAAATATATTTTTCTTTCAGGTTAAGCCGGCTGGAACGGTTAAACCAGATAAACGGAAGCGGCCGAGTATGGTTTCACTTGGTCGGTAGTCTATTTTAAAGGGTTGGTAGTATGGTTTCACCTGGTCGGTAGTCTATTTTACAGGGATGGTAGTAAGGTTTCACCTGGTCGGTAGTCTATTTTACAGTGTTGGTAGTATGGTTTCACCTGGTCGGTAGTCTATTTTACAGGGTTGCATAGTTTACTCGCGTTACACTGTTCTTGTACACTAAGACTGCAGAAGGCTCCCACATAAATATGGAAATCTCTGATGCATACAATAGTTGCATTTCGTGACTTAACGCTATAACAATGGCCATGAGTGTTTATTGCGCCATATACATACAACAGTGCGAACGCGGGGTCACCGACATTGATTTTGACGGGCTTTCTTACCTAATGACGTGATCGTCGGCTCCTGTCGATAAAAACATACAGTACGACACGGAAACGGACGACTTGTACATGTACATGCGAGAACATATGGATATGTATGTGTGTGGTTTATGACTTTCATTTGATATGTGTGGTATTCTGTTCCCCAAGGTCCCTGCAGGTAGGGCGTACCAGTTGTACCTGCTGTCCCCATTGTATGCTCATAAGTGGCGACTAAATTTGAGATCTTATCTTTTCTCTTCTTTCTAAACAACTTTATTCTTCCTCATGTCACTCCATTGACAACGCCTCACTTTTGGCATTTAGTTGAGCGTTCGCCCCTATGAGGAAGGCTTTGGGTTCTGTCCCCTGGCCGAGACATACCAGAGTCTGTAAAATGGTAGTTTCTTATCCTGCTTAACGCTCAGCAATTTAGGAGTGGAACGATTGGTTCGCTCGTTGTCAGTATAATGTGACCGGGTGGGACGTCCTGCTGGGTATCTTCGGCAGTATGTTTCAGTGAGGTGGCACGATAAAGTCGGCATCAGTTACGCGATATCACAAGGAGACAAACACGAACATATCACAGCCTCCCAAAACACACACGCATACACTACACGCATGCATCTAGCACACAGGGTTGGCCGTCTTTAAATGACCATAGCTGTTGATAGGACGTTAAACAATACTAAACCAAACCAAACTGTTCTCCAACCTGTATCATGCGCACCCTCCTTACCTGATATGATTCTTTATCAAAGATTTTCGGCGCAAATGGGGCAACAAGGATAACGCCTTTTTACAAATAGTAAGAAAAAAAAAAAGACAAATATATATATAAATAAAGAATGGACATATAATGTGTCTATATGATAACCGATACGTACAAATATGTAGATTGTTATATGATCTGCTACCTTATGAATGCTACTTTATCACAAGACGTCTATGCTTCGCATATCTGCCCATAGATTAAATATAGAAACAGGGAGATGGCATAGACCTAACCCAATACCTGCAGAAATGCGATATTGTAGTGTGTGTACTAAAATTGAAGATGAAGACCATTTTGTTATGGAATTCCCGTTATACTCTGAAATTAGATCAACATTTTTGAAAAAAACATTATTGTAGACCAAATATGGACAAATTTGCTGAACTTGTTTCTTCAGAAAACAATTTCATTATTAGAAATTTAGCTATGTTTATTTACAAAGCGAAGGAAATTAGGCATGGAATTTTGTTTAATGTGTAACTCAAATTAATTCCTTGCATCCTTCGCCTCGCATTATTTTTTTGTTAAAGTCTATTGCATACTGTGTTCATGCTTACTATTGTGAATGAATATGTATAATTTCTTATTGCCATTATGTCATTGTCATGTTTCAATGTGTGTAAAGCACAAAGGCATTTGTTGCCTATTGCAAATTAAATATATTTCTATCTATAACATCATAAGTAAAGATATAACAATAGCAGCAGAGAGTAAAAAGTGGGAAGAATATAATGATTTTGATGAAGAAAGATGGACCCATAATGTCATTTAAGAATTTGTGAGACAAAAATGCAATTGCTTCAGTTTAGAATCAACCAAATTATATCATAACAGCTGATTAAGATGTAAGCATAACGATGTTGATAGCCAGTCTATTACGTTTCTGTTATCATTATTCATCGCCCGTGTAGTTCGTGTGGTTGGAGACAGATTCTCGTAAACACCCCCACACCACTGCCAAAAACTGTAACTACGCCATGGAATTTGTTTCTGGAATGGCTGTAAATATTTGATAAATAAGTTCTAACCCCCCCCCCCCCCCCCCCCATACCTTATGGAATTTTATGTTAAAAGTGTTATGGGTGTTTAAGATGCAAAGCGTGGCTTGCCAGAATTCAAACCCTGGACCACTAAAACATTACTGTTGCTCTAACCAACTAAGTTACCTAGAACCTGAATCAACGGCGGTACCGTAGACTTAGTGGTACTTGAGTTGTATCTAACACTAACATAAAGGGAGATAACTGTATATACACACTGTGCCAAAGACTATAGTGGAACTCTCTAGTGTTTTGCATGCAGTGGAACAGGGACCCTTAATGATCACTGGTATGTCATTGCTCAGGGTCGGTTGATATCTTGAAATAGAAATCAGATAGGAGTGAATAGGTAGCAAACGGTAAGCTGGGTAGGGGTAGGGGAGGGGTGTTTGTGTGTGTTTGTGTGGTGGGGGTAGGGGAGGGGTGTTTGTGTGGGTGTGTAGGGTGAGGGTTTGCAGAGGTTGATGTAAATGGCTACATTTTTCAAAGTTACTGGTACATGTTTGTTTTCCGCATTGTTTTCTATGGTTTGACAGTATCTGCACCGTTGTAATGGTTTTCTATGGTTTGACAGTATCTGCACCGTTGTAATGGTTTTAAACGACATTTGTGACAAATTTGCAATAAAACGTGTCATGTTGGATCTGAGATAACTTATTGCAGAGATCCTAAATTGTAATTTTAAATTGCCCCATCCTCGTGCTGGTATCTAATGCCTAGTTATGCCCACGTCACAGATGTGTGATGGAGCCTTACAATAGCTCTAACGTTCATTTACGTTATCTGTCATAGAAATAGAAAAGTAATGGAGTTAGGCGATGAAATGCTAATTAAGCAGCATTCGTCTTTCGGTGTATGAAGGGATATTGAGATCGAACGTTGAATGTCGTGATCACCATTACGCGTTAATTAAGTATTAAAGCCGCCGTATGGTGTGGTCCCATCAATGTCGACGGATTACGCAACGCACTACGCTAAAACTGACAATTTCTGCGAAAATTATCGATAGTGCGAAATTACAGAATTATCAAAGAACTAATCCTCACAACGACCAACGACCTAGTGAAGAGGACGACCATTTAATTCTGATTGGGGGAGATGGGTTGGAAAATTAAAAAAGTCTGACCTTGACCATCATGGAAATATATTATTAGTCTTCTATCATATAACTAAAAATAAATATTCTGTCCTCGAATATAACCACATCAATATTGTTTCTTGAAAAACTAACAAAATTTGTATTAAAAATAATTTTACTAATTTATTAATTATTACTAATATTTGAAACATCGTTAGTACCTTTAAAATATTAAATTTCATTTTAGGGTAACAAATATATCTTAAATGAACGCCATCTTTAAAAAAAAAGGTACAATATCAAGTGAATTTGAAGATGTGTTGACAAAATCGGAGACCAGATCTGCACGCACCATCATTCGCAGGCATACTTTACGTAATTGTATTGACCAATAGGAAGTGACAATGAGGTGTTACGTCCGCGATAGTCCGGACGTGAAATAGAAATAATGTTGCATGTTTTGATTGAGAACAAAAATATCATTTTATTTCAAATCAGCAGGTGACGGGGATTCGATTCCCGGACGCAGGCGCCCTCTGGCGACTTTACGTTACTCCCCGCCTAGGACTGTTTGTTGTAGTTTGTCGTCATAAAAATGTTTGACTATAGAAACAATAATGAAGCATATCAAGAACACATCACATAAATGTGTGCGTTATAGTTCAGTGGAAACTTTTAAGTCTGGACAAAGGATTTAGTTCGACCTGTGAACAGAGGCGCCCTCTGGCGTCTCTTTTCTTTATTGTGGCACTGGGATATCTCGACGTAGACGATTACAGTAGAGTCCTTACTTACAACAGAAACACGATTATATATGTATTACTGTTCAGAGACGGACAATACGTATAATAATTGTAGAATATTGCGTTTCAGCTTGTTGGCTTGACAAGTCGTTATAAATACTGTTGTGTAATATTTTATCTAAAACGACGTTGTTATATCGCAGAGACTCCGTTTTAGTTGGGAAATCGAATGATTTTAAATGCATGCTTTATTAACTAGTCTTTGAGCAATATGACCAGTAAAGGAAATCATATTATCCATTATTACGACTTGTCTATGAGCTTACATGAGATGGCGCGGCGTCTGTCATTCGTCCAGTGCCAACGATTTCTTTTAACGACGTCTCCTGAATAACCTAGAGGCCAAGGACAATCCTAGCATGGGCCAGCGTCATGTTTAAATTTGATAAAGGGCTTTCAAGTATGTTTGAATAAATTACCTCAACCTGCTAATAAAGTCTCAAAGGTGTTAATGTCTTTCAACGACTATTGTAAAATAACAAATGGTCTAGGGTAATGAAGTTTTTCACTTTTGGCAAGCTAGGAAGGAATGCTGTCTAGTTTGTTCTGTTGGCTTTCGTTGACCCATTTAGTTTCGATTTGTTAGTCATAAAGCTTTTAATAGACTGCTTCTGAATAACAAGGCGGTCTATAGGTTCATGCCCTTGGACTGTTACATGGACATGCTGGGGTGAAAGGCTATCAAATTCTCTTAGAAAGGTGTCGACAAGGTCTATAGGTTCATGCCCTTGGATTTTTTTTTATTTTTTTTTATTATTTTTTTTAGGTTCAAATTGTTTATTCCCCCAGCATCTTTGGGAGGGATGCCAGGGTTGGGGTGCCCCGGAATCATCCCTCTTACATAATATAGCCTCATGCAAAAGGCCTCTTTCTCTTCATTCTCTCTTTCTTTTTCATTCATTCTTTCATACTCAAATTCAAAATCATTCATTCTTTCATACGTATATTTCATTCATTACAATAACGATAATATTTATTTTGATTAAATTGATATATTAATGCCCTATTGTCCTAAAATTTAAACAAGATAAAACCGAATTCATGTACTTTGAATGATGTTGTTTTTCATGTGTAATT